>NW_006796259.1:195400-213328 GCF_000442215.2 Lipotes vexillifer
AGCCCCACCCAATGGGCTACAAATTTGTCTAAATAAATCCTTGTGCTTTTCCACCTCTGTCTCAGTTGTGCCCACTGCCTTGAACATCCTCTTTTCTGTGGATGACAATTCCATTTATCTTTTAAGACCTCACAATTTATACTTCTCCTAAGATATAAAATATATCCTCCCTTACATGATAATCTTTATGAATTTGCTTTATCTCTTCTACTAGAGTATCACCTCATTGAGGATATGTTGTCTTTATCTTTACATCCATCATAGTGCCTGACACTAGTGGGTGCTCAATAAATATATGTTGACTAATCCTTAAGTGGATGGTCAGGGTTGGAAATCTTTCCGTCTCCATACGTCTGATTTTTTTACTGCCTGACACGCTAAAGCTAGAGCATTTCTAATGCTCAAGACTCCAGTGGATCAGGATCTGTTCTCATTCAATGGATTCCAAGCATTTACTGGATTAAGGATTTCAAGCATTTACTGAGAGTCCCTGCTTTGCAATTCCAAAGGCAGAGCAGCATAGTCTGATTATTTTTTCAGGTTTGGAACCAAGTAATTGCTACACTTGCTGTTTTGGCCACAGCCCCTTGTGTTATAGCTGGAGCTGACCTGTAGCAAGTGTATTTTTAGTGATCTCAGAGCAAATTACAACCTCATCATTCAACTCCAATTCATTCTTACCATCTTGAGTGAACCAGAGTGATTACTAGGGGTATTGCAGTGGGAAGGTTAAGTGGGGTTAGATAGAAAGGGCTGATGGAGTATGTGTGACCTGTGCTTGTCATGACCCAAGGGGTCAGTTATCAAACATACTGTCCTCTCTTTTGAGAACTCAGATGACTGAGATGTCCCAAGGACTAGTTAACAAGACTGCTGGGCTGCAGCATCAGAGTAACTCCTGCTGGGAATAAATGCTTTAGCTGGGGCCCTGCCTTTCAGCCTGAGCTGCATCGTCCACAAATGGATGACCAGAGGTCAGACCCATAGGGTGAACAGTCAGAACACAGCACCTAAGTGTTGACTGGGTCCTAGATCCCTCAAGTTTGGGGGTGGGAGATGAATTTTTACCCTTGAGAGCCTGTCTTCTGCTTTTGGTATCTTCCATGTACATGAAATGAGAGAGAGAGAGAGAGAGAGAGAGAGAGAGAGAGAGAGAGAGAGAGAGAGTGTGTGTGTGTGTGTGTGTGTGTGTGTGTCTGTGTATGTGTGTGTTCCAGATGATGTATGACCCTAAAGCCTCTTGAGACATAATAGGATTATAGTTCTCAATTTCTTTAAGAGAAATAATATGATGTCTGTAGTTATTTTTGTCCACACATCTACATACCAGAGCCAAGACGAGGCAGAGTTTTATTTTTCCTTGATTATTATTACTATTTTTTAAAAACCTTCACTCTTGCTTGTACCTGTATGCTTCTTGGGAAGTGGACAGTTGATTCCTAGCAGGAGTCGGAGTTCCATTACTTTCTTCAATCTAGACTTGGACCATGTAACCATAAAGTATCCTTTATCTCAGAATCATGGGTCTGTTCCCTTCTCCTTGAATATTTATAGTATAATTATAAGATCCAGTTACTGGATTGTAGTCTATGCAACGTGTGTCTTTTTTACCCCTAGCTTTATTGAGATAAAACTGACATGTAATATTGAGATATAACTGACATGTAACATTGTGTAAGCTTGAGATGTACAATGTGATGATTTGATATATGTATATAATACAAAATGATTACCACATGAGGTTAGTTAACACAACTGTTACCTCACATAGTTAAAATTATTGTGTGGTGAGAACTTTAAAATTTACTATCTTAGCAACTTTCAAGTATATAATACAATATTATAAACTGTAATCATGCTGTACGTTAGATCCCCAGAACTTATTTATTTTATAACTTTGTGCCTTTGACCAGCATCTCCCCATTTCCCCCAGCCCCAACCACCACTCTACTCTTTGTTTCTATGTGTTCGGCATTTTTAGATTCCACATATAAATGATATTATACAGGTTTATTTTTTTTTCAATTTTTTTTAAAAATTATTTTTTTATTTATTTACTTTTGGCTGCATTGGGTCTTCTTTGCTGCACGTGGGCTTTCTCTAGTTGTGGTGAGCGGGGACTACTCTTCATTGTCGTGCGTGGGCTTCTCATTGCAGGGGCTTCTCTTGTTGCGGAGCACGGGCTCTAGGTGCACAGGCTTCAGTAGTTGTGGCAAGAGGGCTCAGTACTTGTGGCTTGCAGGCTTTAGAGCACAGGCTCAGTAGCTGTGGCGCATGGGCTTAGTTGCTCCAAGGCATGCGGGATCTTCCCTGACCCGGGCTTGAACCTATGTCCCCTGCATTGGCAGGCGGATTCTTAACCACTGTGCCACTGTATGGGAAGCCCTCATACAGTTTTTGTCTTTCTGTCTGACTTATTTCACTTAGCATAATGCCCTCAAGTTTCACCCACACTGTTACAAATGGCAGGATTCCCTTCTTTCTCATGGCTGAAAAATAATCCATTGTATGTATATGCCACATTTTCTTTTTTTTTATTGAAGTACAGTTGATTTACAATATTATTAAAATATTAGTTTCAGGTGATAATACTCTAGGTCCATCCACGTTGCTGCAAATGGCAGAATTTCATTTTTAATGGGTAATAGTCCATGTGCCACATTTTCTTTTTTTCAAAAATTTTAATTTTAATTAATTTTTTTATACAGCAGGTTCTTATTAGTCATCAATTTTATACACATCAGTGTATACATGTCAATCCCAATTGCCCCATTCATCATGCCAGCCCCCACCCCCACGCCGCTTTCCCCCTTTGGTGTCCATACATTTGTTCTCTACATCTGTGTCTCAATTTCTGCCCTGAAAACTGGTTCATCTGTACCATTTTTCCAGGTACCATATGTATGCGTTAATATACGATATTTGTTTTTCTCTTTCTGACTTACTTCACTCTGTATGACAGTCTCTAGATCCATCCACATCTCAACAAATGACCCAATTTTGTTCCTTTTTATGGCTGAGTAATATTCCATTGTATATATGTACCACATCTTCTTTATCCATTTGTCTGTTGATGGGCATTTAGGTTGCTACCATGACCTGGCTATTGTAAATAGTGCTGCAGTGAACATTGGGGTGCAGGTGTCTTTTTGAATTACGGTTTTCTCTGGGTATATGCCCAGTAATGGGATGGCTGGATCATATGGTAATTCTATTTTTAGTTTTTTAAGGACTCTCCATACTGTTCTCCATAGTGGCTGTATCACTTTACATTCCCACCAACAGTGCAAGAGGGTTCCCTTTTCTCCACACCCTCTCCAGCATTTGTTGTTTGTAGATTTTCTGATGACGCCGATTCTAACTGGTTTGAGGTGGTACCTCACTGTAGTTTTGATTTGCATTTCTCTAATAATTAGTGATGTTGAGCAGCTTTTCATGTGCTTCTTGGCCATCTGTATGTCTTCTTTGGAGAAATGTCTATTTAGGTCTTCTGCCCATTTTTGGATTGGGTTGTTTGTTTTTCTAATATTGAGCTGCATGAGCTGTTTATATATTTTGGAGATTAATCCTTTGTCTGTTGATTCATTTGCAAATATTTTCTCCCATTCTGAGGGTTGTCTTTTCATCTTGTTTATGGTTTCCTTTGCTGTGCAAAAGCTTTGAAGTTTCATTAGGTCCCATTTGTTTATTTTTGTTTTTATTTCCATTACTGTAGGAGGTGGATCAAAAAAGATCTTGCTGTGATCTATGTCAAAGAGTGTTCTTCTTATGTTTTCCTCTAAGAGTTTTATAGTGTCCAGTCTTACATTTAGGTCTCTAATCCATTTTGAGTTTATTTTCATGTATGGTGTTAGGGAGTGTTCTAATTCATTCTTTTACATGTAGCTGTCCAGTTTTCCCAGCACCACTTATTGAAGAGACTGTCTTTTCTCCATTGTATATCCTTGCCTCCTTTGTCATAGATTAGTTGACCATAGGTGTAAAGCTAGAGCATTTCTAATGCTCAAGACTCCAGTGGATCAGGATCTGTTCTCATTCAATGGATTCCAAGCATTTACTGGATTAAGGATTTCAAGCATTTACTGAGAGTCCCTGCTTTGCAATTCCAAAGGCAGAGCAGCATAGTCTGATTATTTTTTCAGGTTTGGAACCAAGTAATTGCTACACTTGCTGTTTTGGCCACAGCCCCTTGTGTTATAGCTGGAGCTGACCTGTAGCAAGTGTATTTTTAGTGATCTCAGAGCAAATTACAACCTCATCATTCAACTCCAATTCATTCTTACCATCTTGAGTGAACCAGAGTGATTACTAGGGGTATTGCAGTGGGAAGGTTAAGTGGGGTTAGATAGAAAGGGCTGATGGAGTATGTGTGACCTGTGCTTGTCATGACCCAAGGGGTCAGTTATCAAACATACTGTCCTCTCTTTTGAGAACTCAGATGACTGAGATGTCCCAAGGACTAGTTAACAAGACTGCTGGGCTGCAGCATCAGAGTAACTCCTGCTGGGAATAAATGCTTTAGCTGGGGCCCTGCCTTTCAGCCTGAGCTGCATCGTCCACAAATGGATGACCAGAGGTCAGACCCATAGGGTGAACAGTCAGAACACAGCACCTAAGTGTTGACTGGGTCCTAGATCCCTCAAGTTTGGGGGTGGGAGATGAATTTTTACCCTTGAGAGCCTGTCTTCTGCTTTTGGTATCTTCCATGTACATGAAATGAGAGAGAGAGAGAGAGAGAGAGAGAGAGAGAGAGAGAGAGAGAGAGTGTGTGTGTGTGTGTGTGTGTGTCTGTGTCTGTGTATGTGTGTGTTCCAGATGATGTATGACCCTAAAGCCTCTTGAGACATAATAGGATTATAGTTCTCAATTTCTTTAAGAGAAATAATATGATGTCTGTAGTTATTTTTGTCCACACATCTACATACCAGAGCCAAGACGAGGCAGAGTTTTATTTTTCCTTGATTATTATTACTATTTTTTAAAAACCTTCACTCTTGCTTGTACCTGTATGCTTCTTGGGAAGTGGACAGTTGATTCCTAGCAGGAGTCGGAGTTCCATTACTTTCTTCAATCTAGACTTGGACCATGTAACCATAAAGTATCCTTTATCTCAGAATCATGGGTCTGTTCCCTTCTCCTTGAATATTTATAGTATAATTATAAGATCCAGTTACTGGATTGTAGTCTATGCAACGTGTGTCTTTTTTACCCCTAGCTTTATTGAGATAAAACTGACATGTAATATTGAGATATAACTGACATGTAACATTGTGTAAGCTTGAGATGTACAATGTGATGATTTGATATATGTATATAATACAAAATGATTACCACATGAGGTTAGTTAACACAACTGTTACCTCACATAGTTAAAATTATTGTGTGGTGAGAACTTTAAAATTTACTATCTTAGCAACTTTCAAGTATATAATACAATATTATAAACTGTAATCATGCTGTACGTTAGATCCCCAGAACTTATTTATTTTATAACTTTGTGCCTTTGACCAGCATCTCCCCATTTCCCCCAGCCCCAACCACCACTCTACTCTTTGTTTCTATGTGTTCGGCATTTTTAGATTCCACATATAAATGATATTATACAGGTTTATTTTTTTTTCAATTTTTTTTAAAAATTATTTTTTTATTTATTTACTTTTGGCTGCATTGGGTCTTCTTTGCTGCACGTGGGCTTTCTCTAGTTGTGGTGAGCGGGGACTACTCTTCATTGTCGTGCGTGGGCTTCTCATTGCAGGGGCTTCTCTTGTTGCGGAGCACGGGCTCTAGGTGCACAGGCTTCAGTAGTTGTGGCAAGAGGGCTCAGTACTTGTGGCTTGCAGGCTTTAGAGCACAGGCTCAGTAGCTGTGGCGCATGGGCTTAGTTGCTCCAAGGCATGCGGGATCTTCCCTGACCCGGGCTTGAACCTATGTCCCCTGCATTGGCAGGCGGATTCTTAACCACTGTGCCACTGTATGGGAAGCCCTCATACAGTTTTTGTCTTTCTGTCTGACTTATTTCACTTAGCATAATGCCCTCAAGTTTCACCCACACTGTTACAAATGGCAGGATTCCCTTCTTTCTCATGGCTGAAAAATAATCCATTGTATGTATATGCCACATTTTCTTTTTTTTTATTGAAGTACAGTTGATTTACAATATTATTAAAATATTAGTTTCAGGTGATAATACTCTAGGTCCATCCACGTTGCTGCAAATGGCAGAATTTCATTTTTAATGGGTAATAGTCCATGTGCCACATTTTCTTTTTTTCAAAAATTTTAATTTTAATTAATTTTTTTATACAGCAGGTTCTCTTATTAGTTCAATTTTATACACATCAGTGTATACATGTCAATCCCAATTGCCCCATTCATCATGCCAGCCCCCACCCCCACGCCGCTTTCCCCCTTTGGTGTCCATACATTTGTTCTCTACATCTGTGTCTCAATTTCTGCCCTGAAAACTGGTTCATCTGTACCATTTTTCCAGGTATCATTCATCATGCCAGCCCCCACCCCCACGCCGCTTTCCCCCTTTGGTGTCCATACATTTGTTCTCTACATCTGTGTCTCAATTTCTGCCCTGAAAACTGGTTCATCTGTACCATTTTTCCAGGTACCATATGTATGCGTTAATATACGATATTTGTTTTTCTCTTTCTGACTTACTTCACTCTGTATGACAGTCTCTAGATCCATCCACATCTCAACAAATGACCCAATTTTGTTCCTTTTTATGGCTGAGTAATATTCCATTGTATATATGTACCACATCTTCTTTATCCATTTGTCTGTTGATGGGCATTTAGGTTGCTACCATGACCTGGCTATTGTAAATAGTGCTGCAGTGAACATTGGGGTGCAGGTGTCTTTTTGAATTACGGTTTTCTCTGGGTATATGCCCAGTAATGGGATGGCTGGATCATATGGTAATTCTATTTTTAGTTTTTTAAGGACTCTCCATACTGTTCTCCATAGTGGCTGTATCACTTTACATTCCCACCAACAGTGCAAGAGGGTTCCCTTTTCTCCACACCCTCTCCAGCATTTGTTGTTTGTAGATTTTCTGATGACGCCGATTCTAACTGGTTTGAGGTGGTACCTCACTGTAGTTTTGATTTGCATTTCTCTAATAATTAGTGATGTTGAGCAGCTTTTCATGTGCTTCTTGGCCATCTGTATGTCTTCTTTGGAGAAATGTCTATTTAGGTCTTCTGCCCATTTTTGGATTGGGTTGTTTGTTTTTCTAATATTGAGCTGCAGGAGCTGTTTATATATTTTGGAGATTAATCCTTTGTCTGTTGATTCATTTGCAAATATTTTCTCCCATTCTGAGGGTTGTCTTTTCATCTTGTTTATGGTTTCCTTTGCTGTGCAAAAGCTTTGAAGTTTCATTAGGTCCCATTTGTTTATTCTTGTTTTTATTTCCATTACTCTAGGGGGTGGATCCAAAAAGATCTTGCTGTGATTTATGTCAAAGAGTGTTCTTCCTGTGTTTTCCTCTAAGAGTTTTATAGTGTCTGGTCTTACATTTAGATCTCTAATCCATTTTGAGTTTATTTTTGTGTATGGTGTTAGGGAGTGTTCTAATTTCATTCTTTTACATGTAGCTGTCCAGTTTTCTCAGCACTACTTTCCGAAGAGGCTGTCTTTTCTCCACTGTATTTCCTTGTCTCCTTTGTCATAGATTAGTTGACCAGAGGTGTGTGGGTTTATCTCTGGACTTTCTATGTTGTTCCATTGACCTATGTTTCTGTTTTCGTGCCAGTACCATATTATCTTGATTACTATAGCTTTGTAGTATAGTCTGAAGTCAGGGAGTCTGATTCCTCCAGCTCCGTTTTTCTTCCCTCAAGACTGCTTTGGCTCTTCAGGGTCTTTTGTGTCTCCATAGAAATTTTAAGATTTTTTCTTCCGGTTCTGTAAAAAATGCCATTGGTAATTTGATAGGGATTGCATTGAATTGGTAGATTGCTTTGGGTAGTATAGTCATTTTCACAATATTGATTCTTCCAATCCAAGGACATGGTATATCTCTCCATCTGTTGGTATCATCATTAATTTCTTTCATCAGTGTCATAGTTTTCTGCATACAGGTCTTTTGTCTCCCTAGGTAGGTTTATTCCTAGGTATTTTATTCTTTTTGTTGCAATGGTAAATGGGAGTGTTTCCTTAATTTCTCTATCAGATTTTTCATCATTAGTGTATAGGAATGCAAGAGATTTCTGTGCAGTAATTTTGTATCCTACAACTTTACCAAATTCATTGAATAGCTCTAGTAGTTTTCTGGTGGCATCTTTAGGATTCTCTATGTATGGTATCATGTCATCTGCAAACAGTGACCGTTTTACTTCTTTTCCAATTTGGATTCTTTTTATTTCTTTTGCTTCTCTGATTGCCACGACTAGGACTTCCAAAACTATGTGGAATAATAGTCTTGAGAGTGGACATCCTTGTCTTTGTCCTCATCTTAGAGGAAATGCTTTCAGTTTCTCACCATTGACAACGGTGCTTGCTGTGGGTTTGTCGTATATTGCCTTTATTATGTTGAGGTAGGTTCCCTCTACGCCCACTTTCTGGAGAGTTTTTATCATAAGTCAGCATTGAATATTGTCAGAAGCTTTTTCTGCATCTGTTGAGATGATCATATGGTTTTTATTCCTCAGTTTGTTAATATGGTGTATCATATTGATTGATTTGCATATATTGAAGAATCCTTGCATCCCTGGGATAAATCCCACTTGATCATGGTGTATGATCCTTTTAAAGTGTTGTTGGATTCTGTTTGCTAGTATTTTGTTGAGTATTTTTTCATCTCTATTCATCAGTGATATTGGTCTGTAATTTTCTCTTTTTGTGTATCTTTGGTTTTGGTATCAGGGTGATGGTGGCCTCATAGAATGAGTTTGGGAGTGTTCCTTCCTCTGTAATTTTTTGGAAGAGTTTGAGATGGATGGATGTTAGCTCTTCTCTAAATGTTTGATAGAATTCACCTGTGAAGCCATCTGGTCCTGTACTTTTGTTTGTTGGAAGATTTTTAATCACAGTTTCAATTTCATTACTTGTGATTGGTCTGTTCATATTTTCTGTTTCTTCCTGGTTCAGTCTTGGAAGGTTATACCTTTCTAAGAATTTGTCCATTTCTTCCAGGTTTTCCATTTTATTGGCATACAGTTGCTTGTAGTAGTCTCTTAGGATGCTTTGTATTTCTGTGGTGTCTGTTGTAACTTCTCCTGTTTCATTTCTGATTTTATTGATTTGAGTCCTCTCCCTCTTTTTCTTGATGAGTCTGGCTAAAGGTTTATCAGTTTTGTTTATCTGCTCAAAGAACCAGCTTTTAGTTTTATTGATCTTTGCTATTGTTTTCTTTGTTTCTATTTCATTTATTTCTGCTCTGATCTTTATGATTTCTTTCCTTCTGCTAACTTTGGGTTTTGTTTGTTCTTCTTTCTCTAGTTCCTTTAGGTGAAGGTCAGATTGTTTATTTGAGATTTTTCTTGTTTCTTGAGGTAGGCTTGTATAGCTATAAACTTCCCTCTTAGAACTGCCTTTGTTGCATCCCATAGGTTTTGGATCGTCATGTTTTCATTGTCGTTTGTCTCTAGGTATTTTTTGATTTCCTCTTTGATTTCTTCAGTGATCTCTTGGTTGTTTAGTAATGTATCGTTTAGCCTCCATGTGTTTGTGTTTCTCACGTTTCTTTCCCTGTAATTGATTTCTAATCTCATAGCATTGTGGTCAGAAAAGATGCCTGATATGATTTCAATTTTCTTAAATTTACTGAGGCTTGATTTGTGACCCAAGATGTGATCTGTCCTGGATCATGTTCTGTGTGCACTTGAGAAGAAAGTGTAATCTGCTGGTTTTGGATGGAATGCCCTATAAATATCAATTAAATCTATCTGGTCTATTGTGTCATTTAAAGCTTCTGTTTCTTTATTTATTTTCATTTTGGATGATCTGTCCATTGGTGTAAGTGAGGTGTTAAAGTTCCCCACTATTATTGTGTTACTGTCGATTTCCTCTTTTATAGCTGGTAGCAGTTGCCTTATGTATTGAGGTGCTCCTATGTTGGGTGCGTATATTTTTATAATCATTATATCTTCTTCTTGGATTGATCCCTTGATCATCGTGTAGTGTCCTTCTTTGTCTCTTGTAACATTCTCTATTTTAAAGTCTATTTTATCTGATATGAGTAATGCTACTCCAGCTTTCTTTTGATTTCCATTTGCATGGAATATCTTTTTCCATCCCCTCACTTTCAGTCTGTATATATCCCTAGGTCTGAAGTTGGTCTCTTATAGACAGCATATATATGGGTCTTGTTTTTGTATCCATTTAGCCAGTCTATATCTTTTGGTTGGAGCATTTAATCCTTTCACGTTTAAGGTAATTATTGATATGTATGTTCCTATGACCATTTTCTTAATTGTTTTGGGTTTGTTTTTGTAGGTCCTTTTCTTCTCTTGTGTTTCCCACATAGAGAAGTTCCTTTAGCATTTGTTGTAGAGCTGGTTTGGTGGTGCTGAATTCTCTTAGCTTTTGCTTGTCCGTAAAGCTTTTGATTTCTCCATCGAATCTGAATGAGATCCTTGCTGGGTATAGTAATCTTGGTTGTAGGTTCTTCGTTTTCATCACTTTAAGTATATCATGCCACTCCCTTCTGGCTTGTAGAGTTTCTGCTGAGAAATCAGCTGTTAACCTTATGGGAGTTCCCTTGTATGTTATTTGTCGTTTTTCCCTTGCTGCTTTCAATAATTTTTCTTTGTCTTTAATTTTTACCAGTTTGATTACTATGTGTCTTGGCATGTTTCTCCTTGGGTTTATCCTGTATGGGACTCTCTGCACTTCCTGGACTTGGGTGGCTATTTCCTTTCCAGTGTTAGGGAAGTTTTCGACTATAATCTCTTCAAATATTTTCTCGGGTCCTTTCTCTCTCTCTTCTCCTTCTGTGACCCCCTATAGTGCGAATGTTTTTGCGTTTAATGTTGTCCCAGAGGTCTCTTAGGCTGTCTTCATTTCTTTTCATTCTTTTTTCTTTATTCTGTTCCGCAGCAGTGAATTCCACCATTCTGTCTTCCAGGTCACTTATCCATTCTGCTGCCTCAGTTATTCTGCTATTGATTCCTTCTAGTGTAGTTTTCATTTCTGTTATTATATTGTTCATCTCTGTTTGTTTGTTCTTTAATTCTTCTAGGTCTTTGTTAAACATTTCTTGCATCTTCTCAATCTTTGCCTCCATTCTTTTTCTGAGGTCCTGGATCATCTTCACTCTCATTATTCTGAATTCTTTTTCTGGAAGGTTGCCTATCTCCATTTCACTTAGTTGTTTTTCTGGGGTTTTATCTTGTTCCTTCATCTGGTACATAACCCTCTGCCTTTTCATGTTGTCTGTCTTTCTGTGAATGTGGTTTTTGTTCCATAGGCTGCAGTATCGTAGTTCTTCTCGCTTCTGCTGTCTGCCTTCTGGTGGATGTGGCTATCTAAGAGGCTTATGCAAGCTTCCTGATGGGAAGCACTGGTGGTAGGTAGAGCTGACTGTTGCTCTGGTGGGCAGAGCTCAGTAAAACTTTAATCAGCTTTACTGCTCATGGGTGGGGCTGGCTTCCATCCCTGTTGATTGTTTGGCCCGAGGCAACCCAGCACTGGAGCCTACCTGAGCTCTTTGCTGGGTCCAGTGGCAGACTCTGGGAGGGCTCACGCCAAGGAGTACTTCCCAGAACTTCTGGTGCCAGTGTCCTTGTCCTCACAGTGAGACCCAGGCACCCCCGACTCTTCAGGAGACCCTCCACCACTAGCAGTTCAGTCTGGTTCAGTCTGCTGTGTGGTCACTGCTCCTTCCCCTGGGTCCCGATGCACACATTACTTTGTGTGTGCCCTCCAAGAGTGGAGTCTCTGTTTCCCCCAGTCCTGTTGAAGTCGTGCAGTCAAATCCCACTAGCCTTCAAAGTCTGATTCTCTAGGAATTCCTCCTCCCGTTTCTGGACCCCCAGGTTGGGAAGCCTGACATGGGGCTCAGAACCTTCACTCTAGTGTGTGGACTTCTGTGGTATATGTGTTCTCCAGTCTGTGAGTCAGCCACCCAGCAATTATGGGATTTTATTTTACTGTGATTGCGCCCCTCCTACTGTCTCATTGTGGCTTCTCCTTTGTCTTTGGATGTGGGGTATCTTTTTTGATGAGTTCCAGTGTCCTCCTGTCGATGATTGTCCAACAGCTAGTTGTGATTCTGGTGTTCGCGCAAGAGGGCGTGAGAGCACGTCCTTCCACATTTTCTTTATCCATTTATCTGTAGGTGGACACTGAAGTTATTTCCATGTCTCAACTATTATAACTAATGCTGTTACTGAACATGAGGGTGTATGTATCTTTTTGAGATAGTGACTTTATTTTCTTTGGATATATACCCAGAAGTAGAATTTGCTGAATCATATGGTATTCTAGTTTTCATTTTTTGAGGAACCTCTATACTGTTTTCTGTAGCAGCAGTACCAATTTACATTTCTATTAACAGTGTACAGGAGTTTCCTTTTCTCTACATCCTCACCAGCACTTGTTATCCCCTGTCTTTTTGATAATGGTCAGTCTAACAGTTGTGAGGTGATAGCTTACTGTGGTTTGATTTGCATTCCCCTGATGTTTAGTGATATTGAGCCCCTTCTCATGTACTTATTTGCCATTGGAATATACTCTTTGGAAAAATGTCTATTCAGGTCCTCTGCCCACATTTTAATTGGATTATTTTCGGGGGGTTTTGCTATTGAGTTGTATGAGTTCTTTATATATTTATGATATCAACCCCTTATCAGATATTATTTGCATATATTTTCTTCCATTTAGTAGATTGCCTTTTCATTTTGTTGATCATTTTTTTTCCTTAGCTGTGCAGAAGCTTTTTATTTTTTTATTATTATTTTTTTAACATCTTTGTTGGAGTATAATTGCTTTACAATGGTGTGTTAGTTTCTGCTTTATAATAAAGTGAATCAGCTATGCATATACATATATCCCCATATCTCCTCCTTCCTGCATCTCCCTCCCACCCTCCCTATCCCACTCTTCTAGGTGGTCACAAAGCACCGAGCTCATCTCCCTGTGCTATGAGGCTGCTTCCCACTAGCTATTTATTTTACTTTTGGTAGTGTATGTATTTCCGTGCCATGTAGAAGCCTTTTAATTTGATGTAGTCTCACTTGTTTATTTTTGTTTTTGTTGCCAAATTTGAAAAATCATTGCCAAGACTGATGTCAAAGTGTTTACCACCTATGTTTTCTTCTGGGAGTATTATGATTTCAGGTTTTATATTCAAGTCTTTAATCTATTTTGAGTTAATTTTTATGTATGATATAAGATAGTGGTTAAGTTTCTTCCTTTTGCATGTGGCTGTCCAGTTTTCCTAGCATCATTTATGGAAGAGACTGTCCTTTTCCCATTGTATATTTCTGGCTCTTTTGTTGTGAATTAGTTGACCATATATACATGGGTTTATTTCTGGGCTCTCTTCTATTCCATTGATCTATGTGTCTGTTTTTAATGCCAGTACCATACTGTTTTGATTACTAAAACTTTGTAATATAATTTGAATTTAGGAAGCATGGTACCTCCAGCTTTGTTCTTCTTTCTCAGAATTGCTTTGCCTATTTGGGGTATTTTGTGGTTCCATATGAATTTTAGCATTGTTTTTTCTATTTCCATGAAAAATGCTATTGGAAACTTGATAGGGACTGTGTTCAATCTGTAGGTTACTTTGGGTAGTATGGACATTTTAACAATGTTAAGTCTTCCAATCTATAAACATGAGATATCTTTCCAAATATTGTGTCTTCTTCAGTTTCTTTCATTAATGTCTCATAGTTTTCAGCACACAGATCTTTTACCTCCTTGGTTAAATTTACTATTAAGTATTTTATTGTCTTTGACGCTACTTAGGTGGGATTGTTTTCTTTATTTTTTTTCCAGAAAATTTGTTCTTGATGTATACAAATGCACACGATTTTTGTATGTTGAATTTTGTGTCCTGCACCTCTACTGAATTTGTTTATAAGTTCTAAGAGTTTTTTGGTGGAGCTTTCAGGATTTTCTGTATATATTAATATCATGGCATCTGAAAACAGAGATAATTTTACTTTTTCCTTCATGATTCAAATGCCTTTAATTTCTTTTTCTTGCCTAATTGTTCTGGTAGGACTTCCAGTACTATGTGGAATAGGAATGGTGAGAATGGGCACAATTGTCTTGTTCCTAATCTTAGAGAAAATGCTTTCAACCTTTCACCATTGAATATGATGTTAGCTGAGGGTTTGTCATATATGGCCTTTATTATGTTGAAATATGTGTCTTCTGTACCTAATTTGTTGAAAATTTTTAACACGAATGGATGTCGAATTTTGTCAGATGATTTTTCTGCATCTATTAAGGTAATCATATGATTTTTTTTGTCTTTCATTCCTTTAATGTGATATATCATTTATTGATTTGTGTATGTTGAACCACCCTTGCATCACAGGGATGGATCCCATGGTTCATGGCATATGATCCTCTTAATGTGTTCTTGAATTTCAGTTACTAGTATTTTGTTGAGAAATTTTGCATCTGTATTCCTCAGGGATATTGGTCTGTGGTTTTCTTTTCTTGTAGTTCCCTTATCTGGCTGTGGTATGGATAATGCTAGCCTCAGAAAATGAGTTTGGGAGTATTTCCTCCTCTTCAACTGTTTGGAAGAATTTGAGAAGGATTGGTATTAATTCTTCTATACATGTTTGGTAGAATTCACCAGTGAAAGCATCTGGTTCTGGGTTTTCTTTGTTGTTGATGGCTAATTCAATCTCCTGGCTTGTGATTGGTCTGCTCTTATTTTCTATTTCTTTTTGATTCAGCCTTGTAGGTTGTATGTTTCTAGGAATTATTCATTTCTTCTAAGCTGTCCAATTTGTTGCTTTTGGAAGTCTCTTATAATTCTTTGTATTTCTGCGTTAAAAGTTGTAAAGTCTCTTTTTTCATTTAAAAATTTATTTATTTTGTCCCTCTTTTGTTTTATTTGTTTGTTTATTCTAGTTAATGGTTTGTCTTTTGTTTATCTTTTCAAAGAACTAACTCTTGGTTTTGTTAATCTTTCTGTTGTTTTCTGATTCTCTATTTTATTTATTTCTGCTTTCATCTTTATTATTTTCTTTCTTATGCTTGACTGCTAGCTCTATTCTTATTCCATCTTGGACATAAGGGAGACAAAACCTTGATAACACATGACTATGTTCTTAAATCCTAGAGAATTTTGAAAGTCATTTGATGAGGAATCTTTCCTAAAAACTTGAAAGAAGTAATCCTATAGAGTTAAATAATAAAAAACCATACTCTGACCCACAAAATGAAGTTTGAGGCCCCCAAATTATCAGAGGGTGAAATGTTGAAATTTACAATAGGGTTTTCAGGTTGAGCCGAGAGTCCAATGTTATTTTTAAATGATGTCTAGAAGCAGGAAAAAAAACTGCCATTCTGAAGGTGTCAGTAATTTTTCTGTTTCTCTAGAGGTGTAGATTTGAATACACCTTTGAGGGCAGATTTCTTCATTGTTTTGGGAAAACACCAACAACCAAAACAACAAAGACAGCCTTTTCCTGGACCTGATTATGCAAAGGTAAATCAAAGAGTGTTTTCAGATATGAGGAGGCTCCAGGCCATAGGTCTAAATCTGGTATACCACTCCCATCAGTATGTTTGATCCATTACTGATGTATAAAAACATGTATACAGCATACAAAAACCAGGAGATGTCACATAAAGCTCCACATTTTTCTTGAAAATCAGAGCAGTCTGACCACACATCCCAGTGCTCTTACATGGAAACAGTGGACTTGGAGCTGGGGAGGGCCACCCCCTCTTGGGCGGAATGTTTCCTTTTAAGTTTGCACAGGCACCACCCAGCCTGCTTCACTGGTTTGGGTTATCTGTCTTGATTTTGTAAGAAAGTGAGTTTGGGTTCTAGATCTTACATAAGAAGCAGCTAAATAGTTTTGTACAATAATATAAAAGTTATAGATTACTTCTCCTGAAGCACAGCTCTGATCCCTCTGAGCACCCTCGAGGTATCTCCGTTGCTTACCAAATGAGGCCCCAAACTCTATTTCATCAGGCCTTCAGTGGGCTCCGTGATCTGGATACAACTGGTTTTTTCATTTCCTTTTCCCGTCTACTATTTGTCATTATTTATGATCCCTTCTATGCACCTATGTATTTCCTCACATCTGTGACTTTATCCAGGCCTAACAGCACCCACAACTACCATCACTGGGAGCTGATGTGCCAGGCATAAGAATTAGGGCTTGTCTTAGTCTGTTCAGGCTGCTGTAACAAAGCATTACAGTCTTACAGTCTGGGTAGCTTATAAATAACAGAAATTTATTTCTTACAGTCTTGCAGTTTGGATGTTCAAAATCAGGGTGCCAGCATGGTCAAGTGGTCAAGCCCTCTTCCAGGTTGTAGACTTCTCACTGTGTCCTCACATGGCAGAAAGTGACAAGGGAGTCCTCTGGAGCTTCTTTTATGAGGTCACTAATCTGAGTCATGACCTCATCAGCCTCCCGAAGACCCCACCCCTGAATATCATCACATTGTGCCTTGGAATTTCAAAATATGAATTTTAGGGGGACACAAATGTTCAGACCATAGCAGGGCTGTTACTCCCATGTTACAATGAATGAAATTGAAATCAAAAGGAGTGAGATAATTAGTCTAGGTCACACAGTATAAAGCAGTGGTGAAGGGATTTGAAGTTGGAAATGTCTGATACCACAGCCCACTCTCTTTCTAAGATGCCATATTGCCTCCCTCTGCTCTCTGCTAGGAATATCTTTCCCTTTGCCACTGCATTCTTGCTAATCTGTCAGCTTTCTGATTGGTCAAATACCAACTTTTCCACTAAGCCTTCTTGATTTCCTCCACGTTCCCCCCTTGCCAACCTATCCCCACAATCACCACATCTCTCAAATAGCCTCAGCTAAATAGTCTCTTCTTTTCCTAAACAACCAGAGAACTTGCATTTGCCTCATGGTACTAATTACATTTGACCACATATTTTTTTGTTTGTTGAGAACAATATCCACGTCCATGTGCCCCCCAGATATTTGGCACTGTGCCTCATAGGTAGCAGGGCTCCAATATATGTGGGAAAAAATAGAATCTCAAAGATGGTTGTTACTCTTCTTTGTGCCTCAGCTGATTTTGTCTGGTGGCTTTCCCAAATGCCACTTATGGGCAGCTCAGCTTGTTTACCACAACCCAAAGAAGCCTACTGGGAATGATAGCCAATTCTGCTGGGTGATGACCATACCCCAAATCAGACAGACACAGAGTTCACCTCCTTTAAGGGAGACATCTCCTTATGGAATAGTATGAGCTAATCACAGTGACTTAGATTTGTACAGCATTTATTTCAAACAAGTCTCTTTGCAATTTTTAGAGCAGCACTCCAGTGTCCTTTGTCCTGGGAGTATAGGATGCCTAATTGGTCCCTTGTCTCACTTCCGACAAGGCAGCCAGGCAGCCCATTGCTGGCCCTTTGGATTTTCCATGCAGGTGTCAGGAATAGGTTCACCATGTCCCCAAGCTGCAGGGCCCCTTTCCCTTGCGTAGGGGCAGGCGCACTTCCACCTTTGCTTTTGACTGGGGGTGAAGGGTAGGGTAGTTGGAATGAAAAGCTATCAACATTTATCTTTAAAAAATCCTTCTGTGTAACTTTTTGAAGACTCTCTTATGAAGCTAGGATGCAGCACTCCCTTCTGTTTACCTCTCCTGTGGGGAGTAAACGTGAGCCATGCAGCATTGCTCTTTCCAAATGAAAAAGTAATTTTATCCAAGGTAACTCTTTCTCCCATAGTTCTCTTTTTTTTTTTTTTTTTGCGTTATGCGGGCCTCTCACTGCTGTGGCCCCTC
>NW_006796259.1:213911-217370 GCF_000442215.2 Lipotes vexillifer
GGTGGACTCCCAACCACTGCGCCACCAGGGAAGCCCCAGTTCTCTTTTTAAATCTTCCATTCCAATCCTTTTATACAGCGTAGATGTGATAAAACATTTCAGAATCATGAAGTGAGTTTCTGTTCCTATGCTGTGTAAGTCCTGTGTCATCTTCTATGTATGTATGCAATTATCCTTATGTTACGTGGTTTGATATTGTCAAGGAGATCTTGGATGCTCAGCCCTCACTTTGTTTTTGCATTTCCTTTTGGGTAAGTTCTGTGGACCTGTATTCAAGTGCACTGATTCTTTCCTCTGCTGTGTTCTATCTGCTATTTAGCCCCTAGAACAAGTTCTTCATTTCTGTTATTTCTGTTTGGTTCTTTTATATGATCTCCATCTCTCTGCTGAAATTCCCGACTTTTAATGCCTATTTTTCACATTTCTTCCTAGGTTCTTTTAAATAAAAATCATATTTGTTTTAAAGTTCTTTCCTTATATTTCCAATCTGGGTTATTTTGGGACCTCCTTCTCTTGACTATTTCCTCTCTTAATCATGAGTCACATTTTTTTCTTTGTTTATATGCCTTAAAATCTTTGGTTATATGCTGGATATTGTGTGCAAAAGAAAAGTAGAGACTGAATGAAATAATATTTACCCAGAAAAGGGCATGTCACTTCTTCTGTCAGATTTCTAGTGTGGGAAGCTGAATCAATCTATTCTGTACCCATGCAGGGTCTGGGCTTTGCTGTAGCTTGAGTTAAACTCGGTTTCTATTGACTGTAAATGTTTTGAGGGCAGGGCTAGGACTTTCCCCTTATCAGATCCTGAGATCTGAATGTCTGTGAGAGTCTAGAGACTTTTCTCTGCTTTTGGAGATAGTCACTAAATTTATGCTTCACTGCCTAGATACCAGATTTTTTGGTCACTAGAGAGTTCTCTTTGCTGTTCAGCCCCATTCCTGGCTTTCTGAACTCTGGGACGTCTTTCTCTTTTTCTTGCCCTGTCCCTAGCATTAGGAGGACAGCTTCAGTGTACTAGGTGAAGGCCTGGGTTACCTCCTGGAGCATCTTGAAGGATTTCTGTCAGCTTTCCTGTCTGTCTCTAGACTTCAGTAAACCACTACCTTGCACTAGAGAAATGTCCCACATGCTTCATTTAGAATTTAATCTCTGTTCTACTTCCCTGCCCTCAACCATCAGTCAGTCCTTTGACTTTGAGAAAGCTGGTAGAAGAGAGTTGGTAGGTGGGTATGGACTCACTCTGTGAGTGGTACTCATCAGGATTTTAATTTTTCATGGTAGCTGACATATAGCCATTAAAAGTTTGTTAAAAACAAAGCTTGTGTCTCCTCACTCCCATCTAAGATGGATTCCTCTTCCTCCTGACCTCTCTGCCAAAGGTGAAAACAGCCATATGTCTTTTCCAGAAAAGACTCTCAGTTTGTGGAATTTAATTCATTTAACTTTTCTCCCCTATTTTCAGCTCTGTGATGGGTTTCAAAAAACCATGTGCAATAGTGGGATTGCTGGGTCATATTGACATATATACACTACCAAGTGCAAAATAGATAGCTGGTGGGAAGCAGCCGCATAGTACAGGGAGATCAGCTTGGTGCTTTGTGACCACCTAGAGGAGTGGGATAGGGAGGATGGGAGGGAGGTGCAAGAGGGAGGAGATATGGGGATATATGTATATGTATAACTGATTCACTTTGTTATACAGCAGAAACTAACACAACATTGTAAAGCAATTATACTCCAATAAAGATGTTAAAAAAAAAAAAAGCCATGTGTTTGTAGCTTATCTGGTGTGTTCTTGTTAGAGTGAGAACTACAATCTTTTCACTTTCTATATTTTAATTGGAGGCCAAATGTGAACATTATTCTGGTCTGTAACTATATCATGATTTATTTAACCATTCTCCAGGAACTGAGCATTTAGAATTGTTCAAACTTTTCATTATATTAAATAACTTTGCAACGAACATATCAGTTCATATGTGAAAGTCTCTTTTCTTGAATATTTTCTTAGTATCGATTCCTGTAAGTGGTGACTGGAAGGAAAGAGAGGGTGACTTCTGAAGTGCTGGTAATGTTTTACTTGTTAACCAGGATGCTGGCTACATGTTTATTCTGTGAAAATTCCTAGCACTGTATGCTTATGATTTTTTTTTTTTGCTTTTCTCTGTGTTAAACATCAATAAAAATGTACTTAAAATGTTATCGGGTTGAAATTTTTATATACAATTACGTTCCTTCTGAGAATTATCTATTAATGTTTTATGAGTTGATGATTTAGACTAAATCACTGAACATTTCTATACTTCCTTTTCCTCATCTATAAAATAGGACAGTAAACTTGAAATGAGATAAAGCACTTGAAAATACTTTGACAACTTGAAAGTTGCATACAAATGTAGGAAACATTTTTGTACTTAACTGTATATCAGTTTGATTCACATGCAGTTCTGGGTAACATGGAATATCTGAGAAAGGATGAATGTACAGAGAAGGCATTATTATGTGAATTTTGGGAAAATCCTTAATTAAATAATATAGAATTGGCTCTTGGCACAATACTGCAGTCTTTGAAATTTGCATTTATTATCTTTTCTATCCTAATTACTCTGTGACTGCTCTTCCCATGTTCTTAATCTCTAGGAGAGAGGGGTCAGTCTGGGACAGTGGCTGCTCTGACTCGTGATTTTAAAGTGCCACCATTTTGTTCATCATGAGTTTGTTTGCTCCTTGGAAAATGATAGCTTCACTTGCCTCATTCATATTGGTTATTGTGGTAAAATGAGTATAAACAGCAAAAGCCTGGTAAAGGGGGACACAAAGGAGTAGGTAAACCTTTCTTATAGGGTGTTCATTTTTAAGAGATGAGGTTAGAATTAGTCAGCTCAGGTGAAAGTAGTAAATATTACATTTGGCACACTTAGACCTTCAGTCCATGGGAACGTTTTTATTTTTCTCTCCTTTCGCAGCATTAGGCTGGCTTTTGTGTCATTGGAACTGTGCTTCTTTAGAGCTCTCTCCCTAGCCTCTCTGTCTGAAAATGAGTTCCTGCTGGTTAACTAACCATGGAGGAGGGGCATGGCAGAAGGGGCCTGGCAGTACACCCTGCCAGGAAAGGACTATGTTCTACAAGCTGGTAAAGTATTTTGGCGCACACTCCTCAGTTCACAGTGCTGAGTTAAGGAGTTACACTGTAAATTCAAGCAAAGTATAGCCTAATCACAGTTTACAAAGGAAAGAGGAGGAGAAGACTGCAGTTCACTTTTTTTTCATCCTTTATTTTATTTTATTTTAATATATTTTATTTTAACATCTTTACTGGAGTACAGTTGCTTTACAATGGTGTGTTAGTTTCTGCTCTATCACAAGGTGAATGACCTATACCTATACATATATCCCCATATCCCCTCCCTCTTGCATCTCCCTCCCACCCTCCCTATCCCACCCCTCCAGGCGGTC
>NW_006796259.1:217435-229330 GCF_000442215.2 Lipotes vexillifer
CTCTCTCACTTTGTCACAGCTTACCCTTCCCCCTCCCCGTATCAAGTTCATTCTCTAGTAGGTCTGTGTCTTTATTCCCGTCTTGCCCCTAGGTTCTTCTTGACCACTTTTTTTCCTTAGATTCCATATATATGTGTTAGCATACGGTATTTGTTTTTCTCTTTCTGACTTACTTCACTCTGTATGACAGACTCTAGGTCCATCCACCTCACTACAAATAACTCAATTTCGTTTCTTTTTATGGCTGAGTCATATTCCATTGTGTATATGTGCCACATCTTCTTTATCTGTTCGTCTGTCGATGGACACTTAGGTTGCTTCCATGTCCAGACTATTGTAAATAGAGCTGCAATGAACATTGTGGTACATGACTCTTTTTCAGTTATGGTTTTCTCAGGGTATATGCCCAGTAGTGGGATTGCTGGGTCGTATGGTAGTTCTATTTTTAGTTTTTTGAGGAACCTCCATACTGTTCTCCGTAGTGGCTGTATCAATTTACATTCCCACCAACAGTGCAAGAGGGTTCCCTTTTCTCCACACCCTCTCTGGCATTTACTCTTTGTAAATTTTTTTATGATGGCTATTCTGACCAGTGTGAGATGATACCTCATTGTAGTTTTGATTTGCATTTCTCTCATGATTAGTGTTGTTGATCATCCTTTCATGTGTTTGTTGGCAGTCTGTATATCTTCTTTGGAGAAATGTCTATTTAGGTCTTCTGCCCATTTTTGGATTGGTTTGTTTTTTTGATATTGAGCTGCATGAGGTGCTTGTATATTTTGGAGATTAATCCTTTGTCAGTTGCTTTGTTTGCAAATATTTTCTCCCATTCTGAAGGTTATCTTTTCAACTTGTTTATGGTTTTCTTTGCTGTGCAAAAGTTTTAAGTTTCATTAAGTCCCATTTGTTTATTTTTGTTTTTATTTTCATTTCTCCAGGAGATGGGTCAAAAAGGATCTTGCTGTGATTTATGTCATAGAGTGTTCTGCCTATGTTTTCCTCTAAGAGTTTTATAGTATCTGGCCTTGCATTTAGGTCTTTAATCCGTTTTGCATTTATTTTTGTGTATGGTGTTAGGGAGTGTTTTCCCAGCACCACTTATTGAAGAGGCTGTCTTTTCTCCATTGTATATTCTTGCCTCCTTTATCAAAAATAAGGTGACCATAGGTGCGTGGGTTTATCACTGGGCTTTCCATCCTGTTCCATTGATCTATGTTTCTGTTTTTGAGCCAGTACCATACTGTCTTGATTACTGTAGCTTTGTAATATAGTCTGAAGTCAGGGAGTCTGATTCCTCCAGCTCCATTTTTCTTTCTCAAGATGGCTTTGGCTCTTCGGGGTCTTTTGTGTTTCCATACACATTGTGAAAATTTTTGTTTTAGTTTTGTTAAAAATGCCATTGGTAGTTTGAGAGGGATTGCACTGAATCTGTAGATTGCTTTGGGTAGTATAGTCATTTTCACAATGTTGATTCTTCCAATCCAGGAACATGGTATATCTCTCCATCTGTTGGTATCATCTTTAATTTCTTTCATCAGTGTCTTATAGTTTTCTGCATACAGGTCTTTTGTCTCCTTAGGTACGTTCATGCCTAGGTATTTTAATCTTTTTGTTGCACTGGTAAATGGGGGTTTTGCTTAATTTCTCTTGCAGATTTTTCATCATTAGTGTATAGGGATGCAAGAGATTTCTGTGCATTAATATTGTATCCTGCTAGTTTACTACATTCATTGATTACCTCTAGTAGTTTTCTGGTAGAATCTTTAGGATTCTCTATGTATACTAGCAGGTCATCTGCAAACAGTGACAGCTTTACTTCTTCTTTTCCGATTTGGATTTTCTTCTCTGATTGGTGTGTCTAAAACTTCCAAAACTATATTAAATAATAGTGGTGAGAATGGCCAACCTTGTCTTGTTCCTGATCTTAGAGGAAATGGTTTCAGTTTTTCACCATTGAGAATGATGCTGGCTGTGGGTTTGTCATATATGGCCTTTAGTATGTTGAGGTAAGTTCCCTTTATGCCTAGTTTCTGGAGGGTTTTTATCATAAATGGGTGTTGAACTTTGTCAAAAGTTTTTCTGCCTCTATTGAGATGATCATATGGTTTTTCTCCTTCAGTTTGTTAATATGGTGTATCACATTGATTGATTTGGTATATTGAAGAATCCTTGCATCCCTGGGATAAACCCCACTTGATCATGGTTGTGTGATCCTTTTAATGTGTTGTTGGATTCTGTTTGCTAGTATTTTGTTGAGGATGTTTGCATCTATGTTCATCAGTGATATTGGCCTGTAGTTTTCTTTCTTTGTGACATCCTTGTCTGGTTTTGGTATCAGGGTTATAGTGGCCTCGTAGAATGAGTTTGGGAGTGTTCCTCCCTCTGCTCTATTTTGGAAGAGTGTGAGAAGGGTAGATGTTAGTCTTAGGTCTTCTCTAAATGTTTGATAGAATTCGCCTGTGAAGCCATCTGGTCCTGGGCTTTTGTTTGTTGGGAGATTTTTATTCAGTCTCAATTTCAGTGCTTGTGATTGGTCTGTTTATATTTTCTATTTTTTCCTGGTTCAGTCTTGGAAGGTTGTGGTTTTCTGAGAATTTGTCCATTTCTTCCAGGTCGTCCATTTTATTGGCATATAGTTGCATGTAGTAATCTCTCATGATCATTTATATTTTTGTAGTGTCAGTTGTCACTGCCCCTTTTTCATCTCTATTTCTATTGATTTGAGTCTTCTCCCTTTTTTTTCTTTATGAGTCTGGCTAATGTTTATCAATTTTGTTTATCTTATCAAAGAACCAGCTTTTAGTTTTATTGATCTTTGCTCTTGTTTCCTTCATTTCTTTTTCATTTATTTGTGGTCTGATCTTTATGATTTCTTTCCGTCTGCTAACTTTGGGGTCTTTTTTTTTGTTAATTTTTCTCTGATTGCTTTAGGTGTAAGGTTAGGTTATTTATTTGAGATGTTTCTTGTTTCTTGAGGTAGGATTATATTGCTATAAGATTGCCTCTTAGAACTGCTTTTGCTGCATCCCCTAGGTTTTGGGTCATCGTGTTTTCATTGTAATTTGTTTCTAGGTATTTTTGATTTCCCCTTTGATTTCTTCAGTGATCTCTTGGTTATTAAGTAGTGTATTGTTTATCCTCCATGTGTTTGTTTTTTTTACGGATTTTTTCCTGTAGTTGATATTTACTTTGATAGCGTTGTGGTCAGAAAAGATACCTAGTACGATTTCAATTTTCTTAAATTTACCAAGGCTTGATTTGTGACCCAAGATATGATCTATCCTGGAGAATGTTCCATGAGCACTTGAGAAGAAAGTGTATTCTGTTGTTTTTGGATGGAATGTTCTATAAATATCAATTAAGTCCATCTTGTTTAATGTATCGTTTAAAGCTTGTGTTTCCTTATTTATTTTCATTTTGGATGATTTGTCCATTGGTGAAAGTGGGGTGTTAAAATCCCCTAGTATGATTGTGTTACTGTCAGTTTCCCTGTTTATGGCTGTTAGCATTTGCCTTATATATTGAGGTGCTCCTATGTTAGGTGCATAAATATTTACAATTATCATATCTTCTTCTTGGATTGATAACTTGATCATTATGTAGTGTCCTTCTTTGTCTCTTGTAATAGTGTTTATTTTAAAGTCTATTTTGTCTACTATGAGAATTGCTACTCCAGCTTTCTTTTGCTTTCCATTTGCATGGAATATCTTTTTCCATCCCCTCACTTTCAGTCTGTATGTGTCCCTAGGTCTGAAGTGGGTCTCTGTGGACAGTATATATATGGGCCTTGTTTTTGTATCCATTCAGCCAGTCTGTATCTTTTGGTTGGAGCATTTAATCCGTTTACATTTAAGGTAATTGTTGATATGTATGTTTCTATTATCATTTTCTAAATTGTTTTGGGTTTGTTATTGTAGGTCTTTTCCTTCTCTTGTGTTTCCTGCCTAGAGAAATTCCTTTAGCATTTGTTGTAAAGCTAGTTTGGTGGTGCTGAATTCTCTTAGCTTTTGCTTGTCTGTAAAGGTTTTCATTTCTCTGTCGAATCTGAATGACATCTTTGCTGGGTAGAGTAATCTTGGTTGTAGGATTTTACCTTTCATCACTTTAAATATGTTCTGCCACTCCCTTCTGGCTTGCAGAGTTTTTGCTGAAAGATCAGCTGTTAACCTTATGGGGATTCCCTTTTATGTTATTTGTCATTTTTCCCTTGCTGCTTTTAATATATTTTTCTTTGTATTTAATTTTGGATAGTTTGTTTAATATCTGTCGTTGAGTGTTTCTCCTTAGATTTACCCTGTTTGGGACTTTCTGCATTTCCTGGACTTGATTGACTATTTCCTTTCCCATATTAGGGAAGTTTTCAACTATAATCTCTTCAAATATTTTTTCAGTCCCTTCCTTTTCTATTCTTGTTCTTGGACCCCTATAATTCAAATGTTGGTGTGTTTAATGTAGTCCCATAGGTGTCTGAGACTGTCCTCAATTCTTTTCATTCTTTTCTTGTTATTCTGGTCTGTAGTTGTTATTTCCACTATTTTATCTTCCAGGTCACTTATCTGTTCTCTGCCTCAGTTCTTCTGCTATTGATTCCTTCTAGAGAATTTTTAATTTCATTTATTGTGGTGTTTATCATTGTTTGTTTGCTCTTTAGTTCTTCTAGGTCCTTGTTAAAAGTTTCTTGCATTTTCTCCATTCTATTTCCAAGATTTTGGATCATGTTTACTATCATTACTCTGAATTCTTTTCCAGGTAGACTGCCTGTTTCCTCTTCATTTGTTTGGTCTGGTGGGTATTTACTTTGCTTCTTCATCTGCTGTGTGTTTCTCTGTCTTCTCATTTTGCTTAACTTACTGTGTATGAGTTTTACTTTTTGTAGGCTGCAGGTTCATAGTCCCATTGTTTTTGGTTGTTGCCCCCAGTGGGTAAGGTTTGTTCAGTGGGTTGTGTAGGCTTCCTCGTGGAGGGGACTGGTGCCTGTGTTGTGGAGGATGAGGCTGGATCTTGTCTTTCCCGTGGGCATGACCTCGTACGGTGGTGTGTTTTGGGTTGTCTGTGACCTTATTATGATTTTAGGCAGCCTCTCTGCTAGTGGGTGGGGTTGTGTTCCTCTGTTGCTAGTTGTTTGGTATAGGGTGTCAGCGTTGAGATGGAGATCTCTGGGAGAGCTTTCGCTGTTTGATATTTCATGGAGCCGGGAAGTCTCTGGTGGACTGATGTCCTCCACTAGGCTCTCTCACCTCAGAGGCACAGGCCTGACACCTGGCTGGAGCACCTAGACCCTGTCAGCCTCACAGCTCAGGAGAAAACGGAGAAGAAAAGAAAGAAGGGCAGAAAAAAATTAAGTTATTGAAATAAAAAAATTCTTAAGCATTAAAAAATTAAAAAGTAATAAGGAAAAATAAAAGAAAAAAACGAAAGAAAGAAAGAGAGCAACCGAACCAAAAAACAAAATCCACCAGTGATAACAAGAGCTAAAAACTATGCTTAAAAAAACAAGCAAACAAACAAACAGAAAAATGGACTCACAGAATCCTAGGACAAATGGTAAAAGCAAAGCTGTACAGACAAAATCACACAAAGAAGCATACACATACACACTCACAAAAAGAGAAAAAGTAAAAATATATATATATCGCAAGTCTACAATTGCTCCTAAAGTCCACCGCCTCAATTTTGAGATGATTTGTTGTCTATACAGGTATTCCAGAGATGCAGGGTACATTAAGTTGATTGTGGAGATTTAATCTGCTGCTCCTGAGGCTGCTGGGAGAGATTTCCCTTTCTCTTCTTTGTTCGCACAGCTCCTGGGGTTCAGCTTTGGATTTGGCCCTGCCTCTGCATGTAGGTCGCCTGAGGGCATCTGTTCTTCACTGAGACAGGACGGGATTAAAGGAGCGGCTGATTAGGGGGCTCTGGCTCACTCAGGCGGGGTGGGGGGGGAGGGAGGGACACGGAGTGCGGGGCGAGCCTGCGGCGGCAGAGGTCAG
The DNA here is from genome assembly GCF_000442215.2 of Lipotes vexillifer. NCBI lineage: Eukaryota > Metazoa > Chordata > Mammalia > Artiodactyla > Lipotidae > Lipotes > Lipotes vexillifer. The sequence goes on from NW_006796259.1 coordinate 223,423, forward strand.
CATGACATTGCACCAGCCTGAGGCACGCCATGTGTTCTCCCGGGAAAGTTGTCCCTGGGTACGGGACCCTGGCAGTGGCGGGCTGCACAGGCTCCTGGGAGGGGAGGTGTGGATAATGACCTGTGCTTGCACACAGGCTTCTTGGTGGCTGCAACAGCAGCCTTAGCATTTCATGCCCGTCTCTGGGGTCTGCGCTGATAGCCACAGCTCGCGCCCGTCTCTGGAGCTCGTATAGGCGGTGCTCTGAGTCCCCTCTCCTCACACACCCCGAAACAATGGTCTCTTGCCTCTTAGGCAGCTCCAGACTTTTTCCTGGACTCCCTCCTGGCTAGCTGTGGTGCACTAGCCCCCTTCAGGCTGTGTTCACGCAGCCAACCCCCCTCCTCTCCCTGGGGTCTGACCTCCAAAGCCGGAGCCTCAGCTCCCAGCAGGCAAGCCTCTCGGGCTGGTGAGTGCTGGTTGGCACCGATCCTCTGTGCGAGCATCTCTCCGCTTTGCCCTCTGCGCCCCTGTTGATGTGCTCTCCTCCGTGGCTCCAAAGCTTCCCCCCCACCCCATCCCCCCGTCTCCACCAGTGAAGGGGCTTCCTAATGTGTGTAAACTTTTCCTCCTTTACAGCTTCGTCCCAGAGGTGCAGGTCCCATCCCTATTTTTTTGTCTCTGTTTTTTCTTTTTTCTTTTGTCCTACCCAGGTACATGGGGAGTTTCTTGCCTTTTGGGAGGTCTGAGGTCTTCTGTCAGCTTTCAGTATGTGTTCTGTAAGAGTTGTTCCACGTGTAGATGTGTTTCTGATGTGTTTGTGGGGAGGAAAGTGATCTCCACGTCTTACTCCTCTGCCATCTTGAAGGTCTCTCTCTGCAATTCACTTTTTAAAATCGATGGTATTTTCTCTGAATGACAGTTTTTTCCTGCCATGCTTTTTCTTGACTTTACCTTGCCAGGGACTGCCAACAACCTTATCAGATATTGGTATCTTTGCCCTAGAAAAGTATTTTAAAAGTTCTCTAGACCAGTCCCCTGAACATCTTCTGTCCTAGTAATGGAGGTAATGTGGCCATGTGGGGACTTGACAATGCTAACCAACCTTCCAGCGCTGAAATTGCTTCTCAGAATGATAAAGAAGAAGAATTAGAAAGAACCTCTGAGATGATTTAGTTCAGTGTCCTCATCCTCTGGATGCTGCACCTGAAGCTCAGAGAGGTTAAGTTACTGATCCAATGCCTCCAAGTTAGTTAGGGCCCAGGGACAGAACTCAGGCCCAAGCACTCCTGATCTGGGGTATCTTCTGAGCCTGGTAAATAAACCTTGTTACTTTATTGGCACGGGTATCAGTCAGCTTGGTCTGTGCTAACAAATATCACAGCTTAAACAACAGAAATTTATTTTCCCATGATTCTGAAAGCTGGAAGTTCATGATCAAGGTGCTGGCAAATTCAGTTTCTGGTGGGAGCTCTCTTCCAAGCTTACAGATGGGCCCTATCTCTGTGTGTCCCCACGTGCTTTTCTATGTGTGTGGAGAGATAGTGAGAGAGCTTGCTCATGTGTCCTCCTCCTTCCAGAAGGCACTAAACTCATTGGATTGGGGCATCACCCTTATGGCCTTATTTAATCCTAATTACCTCTCAAAGGCTCCATGTCTAAATCCTATCGTATTGGCTGTTAGGACTTGAGCACACGAATGGGGTGGCACAGTTCCATCTATAACAGTGATGAGAAGTCAGTGTTTTTGTCAAAGTGAACATCTAAAAGCTACTGTACACAGGAGAAAGGCCTGGATCTCCAACCCCCAGACTTCAACTATGGAGCGTTGGCTTTTAGAAGCATTGAAGGGATGTGAAGGTAACTCTGAAGAGAGCAATAAAAATATAATAAAGAGGAGATGAAAAGACAGAGAAATGTATGGCAGGCTTAGCCAATGATGGAAGTAGAGCAGTGGCCAGCTGTGACCTGAATTCTGACATCTTCTGGTGGCACCACCTCATTCCCTTTGCTTCCTTCCAGTCCCACATCTTACCTTACATCCTTAGAGAATAAGGCTGCCCAGAGGAAGTCCCTCAAGCCCCTTTCCTATCTCTAAAATTTTCTTCTTGTTCTCCTCTGAGTGTGCCTCCTTCTTGCCAAACACCTCCGCCTGTAGGCTATTTTTACACTCACTTGTATTTCCAGTTCTTCTCTGAACTAACCCTCTCCTTTTGTTTGCTCTCTCTCATCAAATGTCTGCTCCTTTTGCTTCCCATTCCCTTACAGGTCTTGAGCACCAGCTCTGACTTACAAATGGGTGACCCAAAGGTGGTCAAGGCATGGTCACATCTCTTGAGGTATTCAGGGACAAGTGTGAGATATGTAAATGGAGACACAGCTGAGAGTGCTAGAGATTGTAACAGAATTCATAGGAAGTAGCATCAAACTTTTCTAACCACCAAATTAATGTACCTTTCATGCTACCATTTTCTTTATGCTAAAAAAAAAAAAAAATCTCCCTGAAATGTAAGGAGATGCCCTCAGATCACCTCAGGGAGTAGGCTTTTGCTCACTCTTCATTCTATTTAACCTTCACGTGGCACACCAGTACTGCAGCTCTTGCCTCGCTTTGGAATGCTCGCTCATAGCTCCTGTCATCCTGGTTGTCCTTCTGTCTCTCTTTCCTCTCAGGCACCTTCGCTAGCTCCTAGTCCATGTTTGTTCATAGGATGCAGATGCCACCTGAGGTGCGTATTTGGCCCCTTCTCATTTCCCTTTGCTCTCTCACTCTCTCCCTGGCAAGCTCCCATAGATTCAATTCTCATCTCTCTCCCAAATCTCAGACCCACATTATAACCACTTGCTGGAAGGCTCCATATAATGCCTTAGAATTTTGAAATGGAACTCATTCTCTCTCTCCTCAACACCTTGCGACCAACTCCCACTCCTGTCTTCTCAGATTCTGAGTTATTTTCAGCTTTGCCTTTATTTCCTCCTTCTATCCAATCACTCAGAAAGTCCCTTAGATGCTACCTCTTCAAGGTTTCTATTATTGGGTTCCCCCCCTCCTGTAACCCTGACAAATTTAGGGCTTTAATGCATTTAATCTGGTATAATATATTACTCACCTAGTTGATCGCTTTTCACTCCAGACCATTCTCAAAATAATTTTCAGATATGTCTTTTGAGTAATTTTGTTTATTTGCCCCATCTTATTAAAAAATTCAATAATCCCTAAGTGACTAACAAATTAGCTCACCTTGATGGTCAAATCCCTTAATAGTGTGGACCGAACCTATGATTACAAGTTTTTCTTCCACTTCTGAGGATGTCTCCCTGTGTATATTCTAGGCTACAGGCAGACTCACGTACCCATGCTTTGAGTTTCCTTTCCATTATGCCTTTCTTCTTTTTTTTTTTCCAGTCAGTACCTTTTATTAAATGTACACAAGGAAAACTAAACAGAACTAATGAATCCGTGTCACCGAATTGATGGAAATTTTGCTATAGATTTCAGATGTAATTTATAGCTATGAGATAGAATAGTTATTCACTGATACAGAATCATGTTCTTTATATAAATTGATCTAATCACTGATATGGAATCTCATTTTTATACAAATTGATCCAATTTCTTATATGAAATCTGGTTTTGATATAAATTCATCATAATTTTTTGTTTTACTTCATTAAATAGAAAAGTCTTGGGATAACTATTTTGAAATGAAGAATAGGAGAAAACAACTATATTTAACACAGTATATTTCAGTGTGAACATTTTTGTCAATTGCACCCCTAGTTATTAGGAGGAGAAAAACAACAACAAAGGAATAAATGCCTTCTTATATATTCAAATGCTCCCTGGGGACTGTGGTCTTCAGCTGAGAACTACTGATCCAGACAAATGTATCATTTACTTCTCTTTTCTTATATTTCTTGATCTCTCATCAGTATTTTTTATCTTTCAGGAAATTATGTTTATTCTTTCTCTTATTATCTAACTCTAAATAATGGAAGAACCAAGGGCCCTGCTCTGATCATTTTGTTTTTCTCTACCTAAACACTGTTCTTATTTGATTTCACACTTATGCCTTTATTCTTGTTCTCCCCTTTACTGGGATCGTCCCACTTCCTACTTTTTCTTGTGAAATCCTGTTAAAGAGGTAACGTCATTGACTTCCCAGCATCCATTCGCCCTATTGTATAGCAATGGGAAATTATCTGTAATAGAGGAGGGATGGAACGGATGGTAATTGGCTCAGGGACCATGGCCCAAGTGACCAGAGTGGGCACAATGTGACCCACACATTGGCTCAATAAGAAAGAAAAGAAATAATTTTGGCCCATGATTGGGGCAGTGGTACTTATTTTCCACTGTGACCAAAAAGAAGCTTATAGCCCCTATTGCTGCTAAAATCATCTTTTGGTCATAAGGGGAACCAGACTTAGAAAGACACTGTTAGTGAGGGCAGTGGGAGAAATATTATTGAACAGAAGATATCATGGAGTCACTGAGCCAACCAGCTGAGCAGCCTGCTTTACTTCTGGATTTTTGTTGATGAACAAATACATTTCCTAATTATTTAAGCCAGTTTTAGTAGGGTTTTCTGTTGCTTTCAATTAAAAATAACATACTAGTACACCTATCTAATCATCTAGTCTTAAATGCCTCTTTGTCTATGGAACATCTGTCTGCAACTTAACTGAGCTCTTTACTTTTGAAACCCATAGTAGTATTTACATTAGTGAGATGGCACATATCTTACTATACTTTTAATTGTAGCTGTGTAAGTTCTTGATTTATTCCTGGTAGTTAGGGAATGTGTTTTCCTTATTCTTGTGTCCCCTGAAAGCACTTACTGTAGTATACAGTGAAGCTTGTTGGATGGGAGAGATTTTGGTGTAATAAAAGGACTCCTGTCATTCACTAGCTGTGACCTTGGAAAGTCACCCTAATATCACTAGGTCCCAGTTTCCTTATATATAAAATTAAAAAAATTATACTAAATGATCTCCAAGGTCCAAGATTTTCTCATTTAATGAGACTTTGTAAGCAGAGAACAAGAGACTTTATTCCTTTTTCTCATTTTTCATCCAGACTAGACTATAGCTATATATTTCATAAACACAGCCTCCCCTCCAGAAGAAAAATTTTGCCTTCAAGAGGAATTCTACTGTCCTCTAAGAGCAACTGGCTCAAACAGCAGCCAGCTTTTATTTTTATTTTTTATTTTTTTTCTCTTTTGCAGTACGCGGGCCTCTCACCGCCGCGGCCTCTCCCGTTGCGGAGCACAGGCACCGGACGCGCAGGCTCAGCGGCCATGGCTCACGGGCCCAGCCGCTCCACGGCATGTGGGATCTTCCCGGACCGGGGCACGAATCCGCGTCCCCTGCATCGGCAGGCGGACTCTCAACCACCGCGCCACCAGGGAAGCCCGCAGCCAGCTTTTAAAATAGCATTTTACCCTGAATAACACGAGGAGAATTCCTCTAATGTGGGCTCACTATAAAGATTAATGTCCAAATAAGCAAGGAGGTCAGATGGCCGGGTAGATTTAGCTCATGAGCTAATGAGACTCCACCAGGGACTAAGAAAGGGTTCCACAAGAGCAGTACCAGTGATTCTTTGCAAGATCTCTTCAGATCTACCAGAAGTCTTGGTAAATTTGTGTGTGTGTGGTGGGGGGGGGGGGTTGGGGGGGGGGGGGAGCCTGCAGCAGCAGAGGCCAGCATGACGTTTCACCAGCCTGAGGCTCGCCATTCGTTCTCCTGGGGAAGTTGTCCCTGGATCACGGGACCCTGGCAGTGGCGGGCTGCACAGGCTCCCAGGAGCGGAGGTGTGGAGAGTGACCTGTGCTTGCACACAGGCTTCTTGGTGGCGGCAGCAGCAGTCTTAGCGTCTCATGCCCGTCTCTGGGGTCCACGCTGATAGCTGCGGCTCGCACCC
>NW_006796259.1:230341-236847 GCF_000442215.2 Lipotes vexillifer
GGTTGGGGGCGGGGGTAAGCAGTTCACTAATTATGGATAACTTGCCATCGTTTCCTCGTGTATAAAATAGAGATTTTGCTCCCCTTAGAACTGTTGTGAGGATTAGATGAGGTAATTTATATGGCGTGTTTAACACAATGTCTGGCTCAGTAAATTGTGGTTACCTTTGTTCTTTTTATTGCCTTCACACTTGAAGTAAGGGGACAAGTGCAAAGATTGAAATAGCACCCAATGGGATTGAGAAAGCAAGAGCTAGTTGTATGCCAAGAAGCCACCTAAACAGATAATCTAATTTGTATCTGCCTCAAGGAAAGCCTTTGTTCTTTTTATTGCCTTCACACTTGAAGTAAGGGGACAAGTGCAAAGATTGAAATAGCACCCAATGGGATTGAGAAAGCAAGAGCTAGTTGTATGCCAAGAAGCCACCTAAACAGATAATCTAATTTGTATCTGCCTCAAGGAAAGAGAAAAAGAGACAGAATATTACAAAAGTTTAGAATCCACTGTAGGGATTTGTGGTGGTCAAAAGTCTTTGTATTTAGACATAAACTGGAAATTCTGGGTCAAGGCCGATGGACAAGCACAGACTGAAATAAAGCAGCCACCCAACCACCAAGCAGCTAAAGAAGAGATCAAACTCATCCCTTGCGTGGGAAAGAGGAATGTCAGTGAACACATGTGGCTCATTCTACACTTTACCAAGCCCTTCTTTATTTCATTTTGAGTTTTACTCAGTCTTGTGAGGTAGATAGAGGAGACATTAAATACCTTCCCTTTGTCATGTGACAAAGGGGCTATGAGAAGATGGGGGATTTGGTAATTCTCACACGCTGATAAAATGTATTTGGTCATGAATGTCATCTTTTGATTCATTGGCAGAAGCTATTCTTCATTAGTTCTGGTTTCTAGGATTTGACTGTTTTGAACAAAGAAGGGAGACCCAATTGTTGTCCTTTTTTTCCTTTTCCTTCCCTTGACTACCTTAAAGTTCTGGTTGAATTTATAACAGCTGTTAGGGGTAGAGTGTACGTGTGTGTGTGATTTAACTACAAAATATGCTATTACTTCCCGTAGATACTAACCAATCCATGTGTTTCTTCTTGTTTTCTCTTGAGCGCAGGGACTCTTTTCTCATGTCATGGTCTTTAAATCTTCAAGCAACAGCAAAACTGTATTTTCCAGTATTCTTCCCAGGAATCTTCTTAGTCCTTTTCAGGATGAAGTGCTTATTTCCTAATCACAGACTTTCTTTCCATGTGGAGGAATCTCCACTCTTCATTGCCCTATTGGACTCTCTTCAGTCTCCTCACTGACTTCTCACTTAGTGGGTTGGAGAAGGGTTGACTTATATGACTGGCAATTTTAGATAGAGAAACTGTACATGCATACCCCAGCCTTTTCTTTTTAGCAGTGAGCGTCCCCTAAGAGATATATGTGTCCTCGAAGCAGCTGCCATGTTGGGGTGGGGGGACATTTTCGGTAGGCTTGGGTAGCCTTAGGGTACAGCCTATTGCTTGAATATGAGTGATACAGGTATAACTGAAACCAATATTAGAATATATAGAGGAGCATCTTTCTAAATACAGACCTTTTGCGCACTGGAAGCAGAACAGTATTTGCTGTTTGTAAAGCAAAAGTCAGCTGGGTTCTGTATGTGATCTAGAATACCAAAGAGCTGGCTTCAAATTGTCAGTGCCCATGTCTAGATAGACAGCACTAGACTGGCTGCCCCCCATTCATTCTGAATTTAGGCCTGAGGAGGGTAATGTGAGAAGGCTACAGTTGGGTTCGTGTGGCTTGTACTCAGGCTCAAAAGTCATCAACCATCATTTTGTCCCAAGTTGACCCCGGGTTAGTTAATTACAAATGAAGGAAAAACATTCCCTGGGAGTTTGTTTCTTAGGCTTCAGAAATGCTTTACTAAGGGTCAGACCAAAAAAAAAAAAAAAAAGCCACTGTGGTAAAACACTAAAAATGACTGCTCACAAGAGAATGTACATGCTGTGTCACTGGATAGGGCCTACACTCCGTCCAATCCTGGGGTGCCAGAATCTGGGCCTTCAAAGAGGAAATGGAAATTAGGATGCTTTAAATATACCAGATGGGGAAGAAAGCTTCCTCAAATAACATTGCATGACAGTAGTTGCTGGTTTTCAAAGAAAACTGCATTATTCTCTAAGGGGAAAGACAATGTATTTTTCCCTTAAGATATGGTTGAATATATAGTGCTAAATACATAGTGCCAAAATTAGCCTCCTGATGCATTTAAAGTCCAAATGAGCCTGAGCTCATAGATCATGTATTCTAGAGCCCTGGCATAGATTAACTCTCATCTTGGCAAGAGTGAAACCAGCAAGGAGAGCATGGTGGGCAGGATGACAGGCTCTGGGGGTGGGGTGGGGAGGGGAGGGCTTCCTAGGATTTGCATCTTGGTGCTGTATGACCTTGGGCATATTACTCAAGGGGACTGGCTTGTTTTCTAAATGTGGTGCGGTAAGGCCAGTGCATGGCCTAACTAACTGAACTTTAAGAATTCAGGTGCAATAAAGACTTAGCATTGGTCTAATTTAACTTCGGAGGTCCTGAAAAACTACATCCATTACAGGGAGAGATCACTGATCTCTTGCTATTAGAGGATTCCTAACTTCACCTAGGCATTGACAACTCCCAGACTCAAATGACCAGAAGGGAACTTGGGAAACTGAATTTGGACTTTAGTTTCTTAGGACTTTTAACTCCCAAAGGAAAGATAATATAACTTGAAACTTTAATTACTTGAGGCTTTATGGAAATTTAATTTTTGGACTCTAAATACTCCTTAAGAATTTGGTAATGCAGGTTTATATTAAAATTGGGGGCATGTCATTTTAATATTGTAGTATCTTATTTGTTCTAATATTGGAGTATCATGTTAATTGGACTTGAGGAACAGGAGGTGGCGAGTATTCTGGATGCTCTGGTAAGACATATGCAGAGAGTGGGTTAGAGATAAACTCTCCCCAAATCAGCTGTACCTCCTGCCTCTAGAAGAGAAGCATGGGCTTGGTAGGCAGATTTTAGAGATGGTATAGACCACATTTGGAAATGTTGTTCCAACTCATTTATTATGTGACTCATAAGGCTGCTGGTTTTGAATGGGATGCAAAGAAAGTGAGGTCTCTATAGCGGTATCAGTTTTCTGTACATGTTCAGTACAGCTGATTGGGCCATATGACTCAGCAGATCCCCAGTTATTAGAGGTATCTGTGACAAGGTCTCTGGCAAGCCCCAATAGGAGAGTCAGAGCACAGACCCCTGGAGCAAAGCCATGCCATCTGCAGCAGGAAAGCATTCGTTGTTTGAGATGCAGTTCCTGGCAAAATCCTCAGCCTCATGGAGGACATTTAGTGATTATGTAATTGGAACTACTTAGGATGAGTTGGGTATTGTCAGACCTATTATGTACTAAAGTCAGGAGAACACAGTAGTAATCCATTGTATGATGGAGATTATATATTCAGGATCAGGCCTGAGCATGTCCAGAGGGCACAGCTGAGTGAACAGGTGGCCCAGACTCTCATGTCACCTACCCCTGTTGTACTGATGTCTCTTCCTTAGCTCATGCCTGGGGCTTCAGGGACTTCGCAATGACTAAATGATGGAGGAAGAAAGTATCCAGACCTGGATCAAAAATGGGTTGGTTCAGGGCTTCCCTGGTGGCGCAGTGGTTGAGAGTCCGCCTGCCAATGCAGGGGACATGGGTTCGTGTCCTGGTCCGGGAAGATCCCACATGCCGCGGAGCGGCTGGGCCCGTGAGCCATGGCTGCTGAGCCTGCGCATCCGGAGCCTGTGCTCCGCAATGGGAGAGGCCACAACAGTGAGAGGCCCGCGTACTGCAAAAAAAAAAAAAAAAAAAAAAAAGATGGGTTGGTTCAGTATGGACTGTTGTTGCATTATAGCCACCTTCAGGGGTGGTGGCCCTGGAAGACAGTGGTGAGGGGAAATTCTCTCAGTGGACAGAGCCATGTACCTGACCATCAACTTGGTGGGCTGCAAGAAGTGACTTGAAGTAAAGATATACATAAATTCCTGGGAAATGGTGAGTGGGTTTGCAGTTTAGTGAGGAGCCTGGAAGGAGAAAGATTGGAATATTGAGAACAAAGAGATGTAGAAAATAGGCATGTAGATAGTCCTATGGGAGTGGGCACAAAGCATGCAGATCTTTGTGTCTCATATGGGTGGTCACTGGAGAACATCCACTGCAGAGGTGGCACTGAACAACCAGGTTGAATAGATGACTTGTCCATAGATGGCCAGCGAAGTTTCATCCTTGTGGCCACCAGTGCTTGCACAATGGACTCATGACTAAATCGGCCATAGTGGAGGGGATGGAGGTGCTGTGTAGGCCCAACAACATGAGCTCCCTTTTACCAAGGTTGATCCACCTGCTACTGCAGATTGTCCAAAATGTCAGCAGGAGAGACCAATGCTGAGCTCTCTTTATGGTACCTTTTTTTTTTTTTTTTGAGGAAATCAATTAGGCACTTGCTAACAAGATGATTACATTGGACCTCTTCTACCTAGAGAGGACAGAAATTCATTTTCCTTGTACTGGTACATATTCTAGGTATGGGTTTGTCCTGTATTAGTCTGTTTGGGCTGCTATTACAAAATGCCACAGATTGGGTATCTTACAAAGGAATTTATTGCTCACAGTTTTGGAGGCTGGAAGCTTGAGATCATGGCGCTAGCATAGTTGAGTGAGGCCCTTCTTTCTAGCTCATAGCTGGTGATTTCTTGCTTTGTCCTCGCATCGTGGAAGATGCTAGTGAGCTTTATGGAATCTCTTTTATAAAAGTGTTAATCTTATTCATGAGGGCTCCATCCTCATGACTTAAGTACTTCCCAAAGGTCCCATTTACTAATATCACCTTTTGGGTTTAGGATTTAAACATATTAATTTTGGGGGGACACAAACATTCAGACTATAGCACCTTCCCTGCCTAGAGTGGCTTGGTTGGCATATCTCTCTGAAGCCCCAGAGTGATCATGTGCTTACTGTCTGATTTATTATCATAGGATCCTGCACTGCCTTGCATTAAGCAACCCATTTTTCAAGGAGGAAGATGTGACAGTGAGCACATGACCACCATAGGGTCCACTGGTCTTAAAATATTCCACCCCATTCAAGAGATGCTACATGGTACAGCGTTTGTGGAGGTGGAGACTTTAGTTTCTCTTCCTAACCCTCCTGTTGTAAGTTTTGTTTCAGAAATTGGATGCACATGTTAGCTAATGCTATGCTAGTAATCATTTTGCAGGATATGAATGTATCCAATCAATACGCTGTTTATCTTAAATGTACATAGTGTTATATCTCAATTATATCTCAATAAAAGTGGACAGAAAAGGAATTGTGGCCTCCTTGGAGAAGCAGTGACAGCATGGAGTTCACTAAAGGATGGAATGTAGCAGGCTTTCTCAGTGCCCATTCATACCTCTTCAAACCACTAGCATCTACATGTCTCTGCTTGAAGGCTTCCTCTCATGACTGGAGGCCACTCTGCTGCTGTGTCCAAAGCTGGAATGTCTAGAGAATTACCGGTTTCTAGAAGCAGCTCTCAGTTAAGCCTGGTGGGAGGTGATGTGTCAGTGCCCTACCTCCCTTACCTCACATGTGGAATAACTCTGAGATTCCTGTCCCACGGTAGCTGGAGCTTGCCTGCAGGTTGGAACTTCATTTAGTCACAATAGGAAACTTGCGTGATAACACATCTTGTATTGGCTGCTTCCCTGTCCTTCCCCACCTCCTCTCTTCCCCCCAGTGTTTCCTGGGGTCATCTCTCAAATAAACCTCTTACACATGAATCTTTGTCTTGTGGGCTGCTTCTGGGTGAACCCAAATTAAGACAGTATCTGAAATATATCACAAAATCAAATATAAAACAGCTTTCCTCTATTAAACAATCTGTTTTGACTGTGATTTGTGTAAGTAAAGATACTTGTTACCTGTGTTTAGACATTTGACAAGAACATAAACAACAGAGAGATGTCTATTTGTCTAGATCGGGAGTTGGCATATATTTTTCTGTAAAGGTCCAGATGGTGAATATTTCAGGCTTGTGGGCCATGTACATTCAAGGTTACATATAATTCTTTATGTGTTTTTTAATTAAAAAAAATTTTTTTTACAATCGTTTAAAAATGTAAAATCCATTCTTAGTTCGTAAGTTATACAAAACAGACTGTGGGTCAGATTTGTCCCACAGGCTATGGTTTGCAAACCCCTGGCCTAGGCAGGAACAAGTAGAAATAAGGAGATGTTGGTTTCACAACATAACCTTGCCTCAAATGGGAGGATCTGAGTCTCAAAGAAGTGCTCATGCTGTGGTATTGATTTATATTTATGCAGATAGCCAAAGGTCTTGGCTGAGGGACAAGGAGTGCCTAAAACTTGTAATGATCTGAGTTTAAGTTAGACAAAAATATATGGGTTGAATTTTCTCCCAAAACCACATGAAGGGAAA
>NW_006796259.1:236870-264106 GCF_000442215.2 Lipotes vexillifer
AGTGCTTGGCACAGCTTTTACTTGCGGGGAGGGAGGGTTATTATTTTAACAAAAACATTTGTAAAATAGTTCTGGAGACTCAACAAACCAAAGAGGTGATTGACTTTGCCCTTAGGAGTCATTCTGTACCTTAAGCCTACACTCCAAATATGTTGACATTTCAAAGTAGAATTTTGGCTTTTATAACCTTCACCAGTGTGTTCCCAGCACTAAATATATTGAGGTAAGGGGGTGATTTATTTGAGAAATTCCCACACTGGGGGAAGGTGTCTCTTGAAATGGTGGCCTCAGGGAGAGAGTATGGTATGATATATTTAGTAAATGATGTTGAGGGAAATTGCAGAGGACTATAAATTGGGGGTTGGAGAAGGAATAGAAAGAGAGAAAAATATTTTCCCTGGGTGAGATTTATGAGCCAAAAAATAGGTAAAGGTAAAGGTCCAGATGGTGAATATTTCAGGCTATTTTCAAACAGGAAAAATTTTCCTTTTGTTCCCTTAATGCTTATAGACTAACAGCCTTTGGAAAACTGAGATAGAAAAGATTTTCACCTCTTCTGCTTTTGCATTACTCCTCAGCATTTCTCCATAGTGCATTGCACGGCAATATATTTTTCTGTTTCTATTTCTTGCTCGTCACACAAAATAATACGAATTTCCAAACTCTGTTTGCAGACAAGCACAGTTTGAAATCACATCCATTCCTCTTTGAAAGCAGTTAGCTGTATTGGTCCTCCTGGGAACAAGTAGAGTTGTCCATAGCCTAAGTGAAGAAATTGCATTTTGGCTTAGGAGTCCTGGCTTCTCTGGTGAAGGGAGTTCTGACTCAACATCCTTTTATTGACTAGGCAGTCTGAAGCATCAGTCCTCTTGGACTGTGAATGTTTAGCTGACTCAATTTATCCATAGTAATGGGGGACTAGAAGAACATAATGGCCAAAATTCTCAGAAAGTACAGAAATCTCCAGTGAGTTTGATATGCTCCCTTTCAGCTCTTACCTGAAAGTTATTAATATATAGCAAAATGGATGAGCTAAATGTCTGGCTCCTAACTGGTTTTCTGGTAGAGGCAACAGGATCAGAGAACAAGACAAAGAAGAATAAAAGAGGAAGGAGAGGGAACTGCCAAGAATATGAATTTCTCATTACTAGATCATCAACACGTGAGCAGTTGAAGATTAGCTAGGTGTGGTTTGGGAAGGGAATTTCATGATTTCTGAATTTCCTTTTCTTCCTAATCTAGGGGCCTTGTTACATCACGGTACATTGGCACAAATCAAAGGTTTGGGGCTCTTTGAGATTGTGATAATTGCTACAGATCATTCTCTCACTAGGGAGACCTGTTTAACGTTAATGTGTCTCATAACTGTGAGCCTAAAAATTTGTCAAGAACTATTTTTGGAGAATCTTCCATGTGTGGCCTTGGATAAAGTACACTGTAGGGGAAAAAAGGTGTATATTGCTCTGGGGGAGTTTATGGTTTTCCTGAGGAAAGACACTTCCGTATTTCCGAGCCTTTACAACTGCTGTTCCTTTTGCCCATCTCTTCCCAGCTGCCCACCTGGAAGAGGCTTACTTATTCTACTAGGTTGAACTCGCACATCCCTGCCTCTTTGAAGCTTTTCATAATCCACTCAGAAGTGATGGTCATCTCCTTTCTGCTCTCACAGTGCTCTGAGGCCCTGGTTACCCGAGACAGTTATGATCTATTTTCTTATCAATATCCTCTGGGCTGTGGACACTCTGCTGGCACGAACACTGTTGTGTGTATTCCAGCACCTAGCACAGAGCCTGAAAGCTTGTGGGTTCAACAGCCTAGAAGCCTGATATAGCCCACATCCATGTTTGGTTTTGCCTGAGCAGTGTGGAGCTACTTACATACATGCTACATACTTGTGTATGGCTTCATGGAGTATGGCGGACTTGGCCTTTATCAAAGCAATATTATCCTTGTGGTCAATTCCCACTGAGGGGAAAAGACACACTGGAATGTTTTATGCATACTCTTCTTTCCTATATTGTTCATGCTAAGACTTTAAGGAGACATAGGTAACTGAAACTTGTTGGATTAATATACTTCAAACCACATGAATGTTGCATTTTTTTTTTTTTAATGAAGTGTGTCTTGTTTCTATTAAATTCTAATTATGACTACTGTAAAAGAAAATGAAGTCTCCCTAACTACCACAAGAGGGAGATACATAAATAACAGGCTAGGCATTTGACTTGCTTCTGTTTGGTACTTGAGCTTGATGAGTTCCACATTCTAGAGTCCTCTGAGAAAAGAGAGCAAGAGAGAGGTTTTATGCTTTATATTATCCCCTTATTATGGGATACCAACTATCTTTTCTGTTCTGTAATTACTTCATTCTGCTTTAATGGATTTGGCATTCATAGCCTGTTGGTAAATTTATTAGTATAGATGGGTCTTCTTCCATTTATGAGCAGGTCTGGTTTGAAAGAATTCTAGCTCTGCTCAACAGATTTATTCTGTCAGTATACATTGGTTGTATATTTTAGGCCCTGGGCTAGGTAGGGGGGATATCAAAGAACAAGACAGTTTTTGTCATTTTGGACCTCTCAGTCTAGTGTTGTCACACCCAACACTAAAGCACAAGGGGAATAGATTTAATGACAGTAGTAACCGATAAATAGAGGATTCAGAGAGGAGGAAGAAATTACTTTGGACTGAAAATTTCAGAGGAGATGATGTTCAACATGGATCATGAAGAATGAGTGGTATTTGCAGAGTCTGAAGATGAAGGAAAGGGCATTCCATGGCTGTGGTAAGCAAATATACAGAGGCCCTAAAGTATTTAGGCTTCTAGGAGAAATGCAAGTAATCATCATGGATGAACTGAAGGATTCATGGTAGGAATAATGGGGAGAATGACAGAGAAGACTAGAAAATTAGGTTGACGTTTTTGGTACATCTAAGGAGTAGCTTTATTTAATTCTAACCTCATTTTAGAGAGCCTTTCTCTACTTCACAGTCTGAAAACTAAAAATCTGACTTCCCTGAATCTTTTGTAGTAGATAGACTCCATCAATCAGATGTCCTCCCATGAGATTTGGAAAGCAGAAGTGAGGTAGAGTCTATATTTCTGCTGCTTTTGGCCATATCTGTTTGCAAGCATGGTGGTAAAGATTTTGCATTTTCCCAGTATCTAATCTCTAGCCCTTTGTAGGCATTGAGAGGCTGTTACGGTGGCAGTGATTTCCTGGTCCTGAGATTACAACTACAGCAATATATTTGGAAGTTAACAGTTTGTGTGGTAGCCTCCTGATTCCCTATTTTTATTTGTGGTTGTGGCAGCAGTGCCTTTGGTGGGCAAATTCTGTTGTATCTCTGGGATTCCTTCCTGGAAACCTGGCCTAGAGCCCACTCCTTCTGCCCTTCTAACTAATTTGTAAACCCCTCATTCCCTGGGTTAAAACTTTCTGCTTAAAATAGGGAATGTGGTTTTTGTTTTCTGCAATTCCCATGGAGTTTTATCCTGAGGACAAGGGGTAAATCATTGAAGAATATTTAAGTAGAGGAAGAGACATAACCAGACTTAGGTTTCAGAAAGCTCAGTCTATTGAAAACATGGAGTCTGAATTGAATGGGAGCAGAATTGTATATGGATTTATTAAGAGGTCGTTGCATATCACATGGTGGTCAAAGGGTTGGGGCAACATAGTGACAGTGGCTGGCCTCCAGGAAGGACCAGTTTCAATGACTTTTCACATAAGACCATAGGCATAGAAGGGCCCAAAGCTTGGGGTTTAATGTTCTATTTTCACTGTCTTGAAATTCTTCATAATTTTTATCTTTGAATTTTATAAGTAAAGTCTAATGAGGCAGTGGAGCATATTCCAGAGGGCTCAAAGGGGCTCATGCTGGGTGTCCTTGCTTCCTTGGGATGGGTGCTTTGCTGACTGCTCTTCCTGCCTCCTGGTACCTCAGACCCACCCATTCTTTGCTTCCCCATCGCTGCCCAGCTGCTGTTGCTGCTTCCCATACCGCGCTAGGCAAGGGCCTAGGCTCAAGGAGGGTGGGAGTCTGGTGCATTCAATGCTATGGCAGTGTGGAGGGCAACTTAGTGGGGTGAGCCTCCAGGATACCTCCTACAGAGTGTGCCTTGGCATGGAGGATGCAATCCATGGGGGGTGGCCCATCTGCCATGGGTTGGAGACGTAGGCCTGTGGGAAGGGGAGATTGGCATCTTTGCCTCCAGCCCAGGAAGCTCAGTGCAGTGGCTGGCAGGAGGGGAACCCAACAGTTTGTTGGTTGTGCATTGATTCACATGACAGGGCCCCGGGTCTTGGATCTGGGAGGGTCTGCACACTCGCAGCAAGTATCACTCTGCCTCAGAGATGGTAACATTATATAACAAATAAATCCTACCATGACAGATCAGCAAAAGAACCACGAAAGAAAGGAAAAGGCTTTATATTTTACTACATTTAATGGCGCAGAACTGTGAACGCACATTTTCATTTTGCACTGGATCCTACACAGGAGGTAGCCGGCCCTGCCTCTAGGTAGAGCATCTACAACACAATCAGACCTTTAGCATTGGAAAGACTAATCCCTTGCTTGTAAGGATCTGTGCCTTATCATGCTAAAAGAATCGTTGTCTCCTCTCCAGATTTCAGTTACCCGATGATAGGACATATTCTGTTACCAGAAAGAGTGGAAGAGGAGGAAAATAACTTTTTCTTCTCTTTTATCTGTGGACTGTGTATGGGGAGGTGGTGGGGGAACAATATAGAGAGAACGTGGGAGAGGAAGACAGCAAGACTGAACTCTAGTGCACAGTTGTAAAGGAGGAAGAAAAGGGAGATAGACCAAGAGCAGGAGGAAGAGTTTGCACCTGGCAAAGAGGTGGGGATGCTTTTTCAGAGAAAGAGGGAGGGAAATGATAATGGATGAAAAGAAAAGTGTTTATAGTGGTGGCTGGGGTATGTATCTTCTATTTCTTTATTCTGGTTGCCTAAAAGTGAATAAGGTTGGAAATGTGTGGTCAGAAGAAAATTGAAAAGTTTCACTGTGGGAAATGGGAGAAAGAACAAGCCGGAGATGAATTCAAAAAAAAAAAAAAAAAAAAAACTGGGAAGGATTTTTTTCGTGTGTGAAAACTCGTTGATTTAAAAAATATATATATAAAAAAAAAAAAAAAAAAAGACTGGGAAGGATTATTTCCTGTTTGTGAAAACTCGTTGATTTAAAAAATATATATATTATACTGGATAAACAACAATGTCCTACTGAAAACTCCTTGATTTTAAAGGAGTCCTCCTCGGCTTACTACAAAGAACTAGCTCCTTTCATGCATTAGAAAAGATTTTGTTTTAGCTGATTCGATGTGACACCATTCCTTTGGCATATCTATTGCTTAAAGCAAGGATTATTTTAATTTCAGGTTTCTTTTTACATTTCTCTTGGCTCCAGTGGATTCCTAGTTTGCACTCTCGAACCTCAGCTTTTCGCTCTTAGCTTGCTTTTGTCTTTTCCTTGCTTGCAGGCCACTACATATACTGGCATCTTTGGCTCACGGGGCCTGCTTGTTAAAACCAAGTTTCAAGGGCAGGTTTTAGGTGATGTGAGTGGGAAGATCCTTGCCCTGGCCCGGCCGTGCTGGGAACCATGTCCTGGGACTTTCTTACTTGTCAGTACTGCAGCGTTGACCCTTCTTACTGAGGCTTTATTCCTGCGTGGCATTTATAGATTGTTTCTGCAACAGAAGAACGCTTCGTGTTCTGGGAGGCTCTCTGAGCATCGCTCTGAAAGAGCGAAAGCCTGTGCCTTTTGTGAGCATTTAGTGCTTCTCCTGGGTCCCCAGTCCTTTTGTTCTTGTGCTTCAAGAACAGAGAATCTCTGTTAGGCAAGATGTTTGTTTCAGCCCCCAGGTGTCAACGTGGGAACATTTTTACAGTGTTAGGAAATCTGTCACCCTTGTCTTTAAAAACCAACATTTTAATATGATGGTAGAGACAAGTTTAGTTGTTTTTCCTTGGCCTGGAAGGGTGGGTAAAGAAGATATGGTCATAGTCTGTGCCCCTGCCTTAGTATTAGCGTACCTTCACAGACAATAGCATGCTGTCTCTGCTGTTACCTTTGTTGGCCAGCAGACCGCCCCACCCCCACGCTTTCGTTAATGCAGGGTGAAAGGGGATATCTGTACCAGGGAGACTGGGTAAATCCCGACTCTGAGGCAGAATCGAACAAGTGGATCTTGTCAGGGGCAGGAACCGGGAGAGCTCTCTGGAGCCAGGCATGAGGAGCTAAAGGACAGACATCCTCTTCTTGGAGGAGCTCTCATTAGAAAGACTCGCCTCCTACTGTTTTTTTGTCTTTAATAACTCACACATGTTTCACATTGCCAGGGGAGGGAGTGTGATTGGTCTCAAACTGCACATATGACCACCCCTAGGCCAGGCACAGGAGGCAGTTTTCTTGACAGTTCCACCATGATTACATCCAGCAGGAGAGGGGATGTTCTCAACTGAAAATGAGCATCAGCTATGTGCAAGGCGCATTTACATATATGACCTCATTTAACCCTTGCCGTCAGCCCACTCCTTAGGGGGTGCATATTATTATCATTGCTTTCCAAACAAAGAAGCTAAAGCTCTGATAAATAAGTGAGCTGCTCATCATGACCAAAATTAAGAGGACTAGACCCAGGATTCAAACCTAAGGTGAATGACTACACACAGTGGGAACTGATTATCTCATGTTAGTTATCATTAGCAGCAGTAGATATGTAGAGAAGTAGAGAGGGTGGTGATGATGATGATGATGATGATGATGATTTTAGGGCCAATACAAATGTTCTCCCTTCAGTTTGATTCGTTTATTCATAGGAGATTCTTACAAGGGTTTCCCTGCCCAAATGGCCTTTTTTCCTCTCAACCTAATGCATCTTTACATATCATTTTTCATAGGAGAGGTCCATAGTACCTCACTCTAAGTTCCCTTATATTTGATATAATTCTAGAAGGACGAAATTTTAACTTCAGCAGTGGACTTAGTACAATCAGCCATATCAAAAACTGATAGATAAGAATGACAGCTGCTGGCCCAGCAGAAAAAGGGATCCAAGCAGACACCAGAACTCAAAAGACACAGTAAGAGGGAAAAATTAAGCCTAAGGGCACATGTCATTTGCATCTCAGTAGTCCCAGAGGGCTTTACTATGTTAAACCACAGGACAATCACCACCGTTTTAAAAGAACATTAAATGACACTCAATGTCCTCCATCTAAAATGCATGGAAGGACAGTGTTTATTCTCACCCAAAGTGGAGATACCCTGTAGCTCCCTAGTGTTCCGCTCTGAGCTGAGCTCCCATGTGGAACTTCTGGGCACAGAGTCTTCCAATAAAGATGACCTTTCCATGAATTGTGCCCGTTTGCCCTCCTCTGTCATAGGAGAAGAACATCGAGGACCAAGCCCATGATAATATACTGTGGTTTCTGTAAACACACAACGGATTTTTTAAACCATGCATCTTTCTTCTTTAGTGTTGAAAATACTCCATATGTACCATGAATTTATCTTACTTCAGTGGAACTGGAGACGAAGTTTCAAACCTTATTTCCTACTATCTGACCTTCTTTACTCTCTATATATCCTTTTCAGTGGCTGTTCCTATCTTTTAGTGAAAGCCCTAAACAAATAGGTTGGCAGGCTTTACTTTCTATTACTATTTTTTCTAGACTATAAAGTTACTCATGGGGAGAGATCACATTTTGACCAGCTCTTTTTCACCCCTTGTTTACTTTTCTCCCACATGTGTCCTTCCCTGCCTACTGCCATTGGAAGGCTTTTAAATGCAGTCAGTGGGCTTTGGGGAAAAATATAAAGTTGCCATTGTCACACAATTGTCAAATATTCTGTGAATATTTGAGTCTCATGTTCTAAAGGGATCAAGCAGACTCTACCAAGGAAGGGATTGTGCTTTGGGATGCGATGAAGCTAAGTAAAAGCTAAGTAGGAGCTAAGTAGAAGGAAAGACGAGAATGATGGCAGAAAATACTGGTCTCTAGGAAAAGGAAACAAAATGGGCTGGGGGAACCTGTAAGGAAGTGTGGCAAAGGCAGAAGAGAAGGAATAGGAACGTAAAAGCCTTCCTGGATGAAAACATAAAAAAGGGACTCAAGTTTAGTTAGAAAGGGAGGTTATTAGGCCAATAGCAACGATGACAAGAAAGTAACATGAGTACCCAGTAGGTTAAAGTCTTTATGGCTATAGTGGTTGGAGTAGACTGAACTGCTGTAACAAATAGACCCAAACATGAATTGGCCTGGGCAGAGTAGAAACTTATTTCTTGCTTATTGAAACCGTCCAAAGTAGATGCTTGGGTAGGCAAAGAGCTCTCCTTCATTTGGTGATTTAGAGACCCAGGCTCCTTCCACCTTGTGGGTCTCCCATCCCCTGGGACTTAGTCATGGTCTGTACCCACCTGACAGAAAGGGAAGAAGGGAGTGGTAAACCACCTGCTCACTTAGAAACCCCAGCCCAGAAAAGGGCCACACGTGACCTCTGCTCACATTCCTCTGGAGACAGCCCAGCCACCTAGTCTACATTTATAAGGGAGACAGGGGAATACAGTCCAGGCAAAGGCTCAGATAAAGTCAAGGTACTATGGAGAAAGGGAAGAATAGGTATTTGTGGACAACTTGTGGTGTCTGCCACAGTGGCTCAGGGAATAGCCCTAGGGTCCAACCCATCTGTTTTAGAGTCCTTACCTGGTGAGATTTGATCAGTTACATAGGCTCTCTACAAACCTCAGTCACTTTAAAATGGAGATAATAATAGCACCTACCTCATAGGATTCTTAGGAGGATTAAATGAGATAATTAGTGTAAAGCATTTGGCACAGTGCACGGCAAACCATAAACACTCAGTAAATGTTTACTATTATTCTTCATAGCTATGGCACAAATAAGGGAAAGCAACAAACATTTATTCTGTGCCTACTTTAGTTCCAAACTAAATGATGATAGGAATTTTACATATGTTTATTCCACAATTCTCAAAACAGTACAAGTATTATCTACTTGTTATGGATAAGTGGTTTGAGGCTCAGAGAGGTAACGTAGCTAGGATATGGGAAAGCAGGATTTAAGACTAGGTTTACTTAATTTCAAATCTCATATTACTTCCACTAAGTGTACATTGAGGGGAAAAACAAGGGGGGAGTGGGGTGAGGTAGGTGACTAGAAGAAACAGCAAAAGAATGGAAATTATTTGAACTCAGAACCGAGGCCTTAGAGACAAGGGACCCTAACCTTAACCATCAATCTCACCCTCCCTTGATCCCAACCCATAGTTTAGAGGAGGAGCCTTTAATCTGATAAGGGAGCAAGAGTATGTGCCTTAACAAGAGTTAAGACCTGTGCACAACTAGCACAGAATTGTATTTGTGTTTGTAGTCTACCTCTAATGTGCTCAGTCTACTCTTTGAGACTCCCAGATACTGGTCAAATTTAACGGTATGCTTGAAATCATTGCTTACTGTCACTATTAGGAACATTTCCAGAGGAGAGGCAGTAGAGGAAATCTGGGACTCAGGTATGTAGTCATTGAAGGGAAAGATTCCCCCAGGTATACCTGAAGGTAAATGGGTACGTTCCATCCTCATTCGTCAAACATATGCTCTCTGACTTCATCTTTGGAAATAATAACACAGGTCTATTTTCTGTAATTCCTATTTGAGGCCTTATAAAAACCCCGTAGAATGTACAAGTCAAAACAAAATGGGACATGTTCTTTATTGCAGGGTAGTAAGGGTTCCAGTGTGTGTGTGTGTGTGTGTGTGTGTGTGTGTGTGTGTAGATTTCCAGCAATTCCAACCAGCAATTCTTGGACACTGGCAGGGTGTCCCAGAATTCACCTCAGTTCTGATACTATCTACTCAGAAATAGAATCAGATTCCATAGGTAAAGGGCTCAGTCCCACAAGACCTCCTTACATGTCAGATGCCAGTCACAAGTCCAGGTTTTTATCTGTACTGCTGACTGACTGACTGTAAATCAGAGATTTATAAATTAGATCCCCTGCTCAGGTTCAGTTAATTTGCTAGAATGGCTCAAAGAACTCAGGAAAACTCGTTTAATCACTAGATTACTGATTTATTAAAAAGGATATCAAAGGATACGAATCAATAGCAAGACGAAGAGGTACATAGGATGAGGTCCTGAACAAAGGAACTCTGTCCTCTTGGAGTGTGGGATCTGGTATGATGGCACACAGAAGTGTTCTGTTTCCCCATTGTGGAAGCTCCCCAGAAAAGGGCCAAAAAGCTGTCCTTTTGGGTTTTTATGGAAGCTTCATTATACAGTCATGATTGACTAAATCACTGACCAATGGCATTGATTCAATCTCCAGTCTCTCTCCCCTTCCCCCACAATTAGGGGGTGAGACTGAAAGTTCCAGTCCTCTAATCACATGGTTGGTTCTCCTGGCAACCAGCCCCTACTGTTAGGTGGGATTAGAAAGTCACCTGCCCTAGAACATTTTCAGGAACAGAGGACAAGAAACCAAATATTATCCCATTGTTCTTACTGCTCAGGAAATTCCAAGGGTTTTGGGAGCTGTTAGCCAGGAACTATGCATCAAGACCAAATATATGTGAGGAATACATATTTGGTCATCAACCCAATATGTATTCCTCACATATATTTGGTCTTAATCCATAGCACCAAGTTGAACTGCACGGGTCCACTTACATGCAGATTTTCTCAAAAAATGTACAGTTAGCCCTCCATATTCTTGGGTTTCGCATCTGTGGATACAGAGGGCTGACTGTATTCACTGTACTCCACCATTTTATATAAGGAACTTGAGCATCTGTGGATTTTGATATGCTGGCGGCTCCTGGAACCAATCCCCTTTAAATACTGAGGGACAATGTTCTATTTTTCCTATAAATTGCAATATCACACAGGGCTTTGCTGAGACTGTCCTATGCTAACTTGTAGAAATTTGCGTTCTGAGATTATAGTATGCAACATTTCCCAAATCTATTTGACCATAGAACATTTTGCCATAGGGATTATTTTTTCCAGGAAACACACTTTGGGAAACACTGCTCTAGTGCATTTCATTGGCTGGTGATCCAGAATGACTTGAGTTTTGAGATCTTTGAAAAGAATTTGCTGTGTTCTTAGAAAAACATGTTTTCCAAAATTTTGTGAGATTTCTTTCATAATCCTAACAGGGCGAATCCCTTTACATCACTTCTCAAGCTACCATATATTGGAGACACTATTAATTGTCTATGCAGCAGTCATCTCTGCCTCTCACTCCCTTGTTAGGTCAGCAGTGCACCCTCTTTTAGGGGATGAATCAAGAAGGGTTTAATCAAGTGTTAGCAGTCATCTTTCCTTGCGTAAGTGTTGGTTTAGGGGTTGGGTATGTGACTCTATTCTGACTAATAAGGCAAAGAGAAGTCTTTCTAGAATTCTGCAAATTCTAGAAATTCTGCAATATTTTTTTCATTACAAAGAAAACTTGTGAGAAGCAAACCCTGTTTCTGCAAGTTCCCTCCTTCCTGATTTGAATATTGTTGGACAAGGATGTGCAGGTATCTTGGGACAGGTTGAGATGTTCTGGAGAATTGCAGAAATTGCATCTACAACTTTGATATGTTTGATCCAATCCTAGAATCATCCACTTGTGAGATTCCTGTCAAATGAGATAGTATAGATCTGTATTGTTTAATTCACTTTTATCTCAGCATTCTCTTACCTGCAGCAGAAAGAATTCTAAGTGATACTTAAGACATACATGGAGTGACAAGCTACACACTCCTTGGGTGTAGCTAGGGGTGTGGTAGAATGTAGGGCACTAGCCCTCCTTTTCCTGCCCTCTTAAAAAAACCATATTAGAATAAAAGCATGAATAACATTTTTGTAGGAATCACTTTGAACTTGCTGTAATTTAGTAAATAAGAAAGTTATTTGCACATTTTATGAAATACTATTTACAAATTACAAATGATATGGGACACATCTTAACAGCTGAGTGATAAACATCGGTGCGCTACAGTGTTGTATTTGAAACCTCTGATAACAGTCACCCCATAGGTTTTGCTTGTCAAATTTGCCTTGTAGAGGAGGATCCTACGTGGTCTAGTTCAGAATGTCTGTGTTTAAGAACCTGAGAGTAAATATTTTTGCCTTTGTGGGCCGTACGGTTCTTTGCCACAAGCATTGAACTCTGACTTTGCAGGTGTGAAAGCAGCATAATCTGTACCTAACAGGCATGTCTGTGTTCCAATAAAACTTTATTTACAAAAGTAGGCAGTAGGCTGATTTTGGCCCATGGGCTTTAGTTTGATGACCCCTTGTCTAATCCACCAAATGTTTTCTTTACTGCTTCATATTCTCCTACTGGTATTAAAAACAAAAAAGATTCCCATTTAATTTAATTAATTTATTTATTTAACATCTTTATTGGAGTATAATTGCTTTACAATGGTGTGTTAGTTTCTGCTTTATAACAAAGTGAATCAGCTATACATACACATATATCCCCATATCTCCTCCTTCTTGTGTCTCCCTCCCTCCCACCCTCCCTACCCCACCTCTGTAGGTGGTCACAAAGCACCGAGCTGATCTCCCTGTGCTATGAGGCTGCTTCCCACTAGCTAGCTATTTTACGTTTGGTAGTGTATATATGTCCATGCCACTCTCTCACTTTGTCACAGCTTACCCTTCCCCCTCCCCGTATCCTCAAGTCCATTCTCTAGTAGGTCTGCATCTTTATTCCCCTCCTGCCCCTAGGTTCTTCATGACCTTTCTTTTTTAATATATTCCATATATATGTGTTAGCATACAGTATTTGTTTTTCTCTTTCTGACTTACTTCACTCTGTATGACAGACTCTAGGTCTATCCACCTCACTACAAATAACTCAATTTTGTTTCTTTTTATGGCTGAGTAATATTCCATTGTATGTATATGCCACATCTTCTTTATCCATTCATCTGTTGATGGACACTTAGGTTGCTTCCATGTCCTGGCTATTGTAAATAGAGCTGCAATGAACACTGTGGTACATGACTCTTTTTGAATTATGGTTTTCTCAGGGTGTATGCCCAGTAGTGGGATTGCTGGGTTGTATGGTAGTTCTACTTTTAATTTTTTAAGGAACCTCCATACTGTTCTCCATAGTGGGTGTATCACTTTACGTTCCCACCAACAGTGCAAGAGGGTTCCCTTTTCTCCACACCCTCTCCAGCATTTATTGTTTCTAGATTTTTTGATGATGGCCATTCCGACTGGTGTGAGATGATATCTCATTGTAGTTTTGATTTACATTTCTCTAATGATTAATGATGTTGAGCATCCTTTCATAGGATTCCCATTTTGTAAATGAAGAATTTAAAGTTTAGAGAAGTTGACTTGTCCATGGCCATGTCACAGGCAAGTTGGAACCCTGCCCCAGTTCTGGCTGGCTCAAACGCCTGCGGTTTTCCCTAGCATACTGCCACTACACTGCTTTGGGACCATCTCTGCAGATCACAGGCCCTTGTTGGAGTCAGAAGTCCACTTTGGTGGTGCAGAAGAGGAACCTAAAGGGCTCCTTACAAAGACTGAAATTTCAGTCAGATGACTGAAAATTGGGAGAGCTGTGTCCCTCTTCCTCCCTCTGAGAATTATTCTCTCAATTTATTTCTAGGAATAGGAAGGCTGTCTTTTTACCCACTTGAACCTGCCTGACTAGTACCTTTTTAGGTTTGTCAGATGCTGACATGGGCTCTGCCTTTGAGTCCTAGCCCAAGGAAACCAGCTGTCCTCACGTGCTAACAAGACAACATTTTTCTTGGATCATTTGTTCTCCAACCTGGGCCACCTCTGAGCCCATTTCTGTCAAAGACTCTCCTTCCCTACAGGCCAAGTCCTCTCCTACGAACTCTGAAAGGGCCTCTGAAGCCAACACTGTTTACCAGTTTGTTCTTAGAAGTGTCAGAACCGTAATCAGACAAGGTCAAGCAACAATCCTCACAGCTGTTATAAAACATTGCTAATTGCTCTACAGGCTTAATAGAAAACACAGTGCTGTAGCCTGGAAATAGTAATTATTGTGACTCAGGTTTCTTGGCCTAAATTCCCTGGCTGCATATTCCCTTCCAGCCAAAGGGAAAAAAATAAAAAATAAAACCCCCAAACATCTCAACTTTAATAATAATACAAAACCATAAAATTTTCTTAACATAAAAAATCTTCCTGACTACTAAAACTGGGATCCTTTGTCAAGAAGGCAGTGTAGATCTCGCAAATGGAGAGAAACTCTAAAGATTTGGATTCTCTACCTCATGTTAAGAAATACTGATTGCAGCTCACAAGAAGGCTTTCATTTAACCATATTTTAAAAAGCTTTCAAAAATATTGCAATAAAGTGAAATTCATTGCCAGTTAAACTCTAACACCAGGATGAGCTTATTTAACCTCCAGTTGACTGAGCTGCTGGTGAGAGGAAACAGAGGGACAGTAGTGGATTTATATAGCACATCTTGAAATATCCTTCCTGTAAGGTAACAAAGGCCATGCTCCACATTTGGATCTAATGGCCAATAAACAATTTTCAGAAAAAGAAAAATAAAGGTGGCGGAAATGAGTGCATTGGGAAATTCTGTTTACACTATAGTCAATTATTGCAGTGTTCAGCTTTATTATAAACTTTTTCCCCCATTAAGCATAGCTTGTCAGAAATCGTATAACAAGGGAATAAAATGTCAGGATGGTGTCCAGATCATTATAGCATGTACCTTATAACAGATTCTTACTTCTAGAAACACTAAATGATTTGTGACAGTATTCATGGCATTTGAAAGTAAAATTAGTCAAGTGAGATTTTTAAGTGAAGAATCTTTGATAAGAAGAGCTATTTCATTCACAAAATGAAAAGTCCTGTACATCTTTGACTATGATACAGCTTTAATAGCGTGTATATCCCTATAGGCATCAAAATAAAAACAGTTTAAAAAGAAAAGAGGTACATTTATTGGCAAAGAATTGGATGGGATTCCCATTCCATTTTAAGTGACTTTAAATTTAAAGGTGAAATGAACTATAAACCATGAGGAAAACAGGTTAGAGGGAAAACAAAGGTTGAAAACTATAGAAAAGAGAAAAAATGATATATAAAATATGCATACTGTATGTTCAGTTCTTAGAGGTCACAGATTTCACACTGAGCTTCTTAGTTTCCCAAACAAAAATGGTCAATAGTCACATGATTCTGGGCCGATAAAATAAATATAATATAAAGCAACTGTGTGGGATAGACATAAGTTTTGGTACTGAGACAAAATGCTGAGAAATTTCTCCTATGAGTTCTTATAAAGAGGAAACTGTGTAATGAGCTATGTTCTTAAAAACATAATGATAGTAAGTGTAGTGAAGTATATAATATGGCTCTTTTTCATAATATCTCTCAGTCTAGGTCAGTGGCAGATTGGCACAGCACAATTCAGCCAAAGCAGCTGTACCAGAGGAGGACTAAACCACTGCTCTGTAACTGGAGAGCCTGTGGTTTCTCTTTGTTCTTGTCCCTTGCTGTTTCTGTCTGCTCCTATTAACTGGTGCCTTATTTCTTACACTTGTTTTCTATAGCCCTTAGGCTCAGCAAACAACCTGCCTAGGAAATACAAATAGAAAACCCACTTCTCTTATAGAGTTATGGTCATGTTGAGACTGAATTTCATATATATATATATATATATAGTGTGTGTGTGTGTGTGTGTGTGTGTGTGTGTGCATATCTGGAACTTTAGGAGATCAGGACAAGCAGCTAGGGTTCCTATGTGTAAAGGACTTGAAAGTTTGCCCAGTACATTGTACATTTCTGGCTTATGCTTGTCATCCTGGTGTAATTACAATAGTGCTCCTTTCAATGCTTAAAAGTATCTCAGTTTGGAAGCTAAATAACATGGTCACCTTACCTCTAAATACACTAGAATCAAAGGATGGAGGCTAATGATGTTGTCAATTAGTTTCCCTCAGGCCAATAGGGCCAGTTACTGGGAAACCTGGCAGAAATTTCATGACAGAGAAAATAGTCGACTTGCAGGATCAAAGATACCTTTGAATGAACCAAGTACTGGGGTCACTGGGCAGCCAAATTATCTGTATCATATCAGAGGTTAAGTCCCTTTCCACTTGGAACAGAAGAGCTCTGACTTTGATGGAGATAGGAGAACTTGGATCCAGCAGCTGAGTAGGAACTGCAGTACCATTTGTAACATCATCAACACAAAGGAACAGGATGGTATTGAGAGGTGGCTGGGTAGTGGCATTTAGCATCTGAAAGCAAGATCAGAAGGGACTTGAGCCATGGGAGATATAATGAGATGAGGGAGAGAGGAGAATCTGTTCCTTGAAACTACATACATCCTTAATTACTACTTAAGGTGAGAACTATATCTAGTGTCCCTGATATGTGTGTGGGTGTGGGTGTGTATGTATGAGAGAGATTGAGACTTCCCTGGCGATCCAGTGTTAAGACTGCGCTTCCACTGCAGGGGGCACAGGTTCGATCCTTGGTTGAGGAACTAAAATCCTGTATGCTGGACAGGGTGGCAAAAAAAGAAAAGAAAAGAAAAAACAAAACAAAAACAAAAAAAATTAAGAGTGAGATAGAGAACAGCAATGCAAAGAGTAAACTGGGGATTGGAACAAGGAGAGTTTGCTTGTGATTAATTTGGAAACCCAGGAGTAAATCTAAGAAGGGTCAAACGTCTCTGTGACTGCAAACCAGGATGCAGAGGAGAAGCAAGTGTTAGAAACAGACTTGACATTAAAATCAGTTCAACAAACAATGCAACAAGGCTTAAGAGGAAAGAATTTTGCTGTTTGGTTAAAAATCCTGAGTTAAAATTCTATTTTTTCAAGTATAAATTGACTGCCTTGTTTTCAACTAGAAAAAAGGAAGAGAGAAGTGAAAATTGGAATGGCAAGTAAAGCAGATATAAATATAGGTCCTAAGGATGGGGCATACTCACACAGGAAGGTGGCTTTGGTCTAGATAAGGACACAGATTTGTATTCCCTCCATAAGTACCAGAGTCTCAAAAAGCTGCTTAGCAAAAATCTGGAGAAGTGGATTTTTGCTGGGCTGTTTCTTTCCAGGGACTTTATTGTATCAAACAATCATCCAGCGGAAATCAAAATCCAAGGCTTCTAGCCTGAGTGAGCAAAATGTCTCAGTTTACATAGCTCATGTGGTATAGGAACCCCAAACAAGAAATTAACATAAAACTGTGTCCAGGAAAATTGATAACTTAGGGATCCTGGCAGAAGGAAATGAGAGTGTTTCTGTGAGACATGCTCAAAGTACAGGGTTCATAGGACTCCCAAAGATCAACAATCCTTAGTGAAATTGAGTTCATAATAAAAAAAATTACAAATCTGTGAGTTCACAGATAGCAAGAAATAGGAGATTCAATACTCCAACAAAAGGGAAATAATAGAACACACTAGGAAAGGTTATACATTAACATATTTAGAACAGGTTAAAGAAATAACAAAATGAAACTATAATGACAATGGGTCTGCAAAATAACAGAGTATGTAGTAAATGGGTACACACAAAAAAAGTTTTAAAAGAAGCTAAATACATATTGTAGAAATAAAAAAATATAGTATTTGAAATTAAGAACTCGGTGAATGAGTAAAATATTTAACAGGTTAGATACAACTGAAGAAAGATTGAGGGATTTGGAAGATCAATATGAGGAAATCACCCACAATACAGATCTCAGAGATAGAAAATATGAAAAAGAAGCTAAGAGATAGGAGGGAGAGCCTGAGAAAGTATTAAGTGCATCTAATGTGAGTTCTCATACGATGGAATAGAGAGAATGAAGAAGCAGCAACATTCTAAATGACATTTTCCATAGTTGGAGAAAAGAACTGAATCCTCCAATTGACAGGGTATTCTAAGTTGTGAACAGGAAAAAACCTAGACAAATTGTGGGAAACTAGTGAACATCAAAGAGAAAGATCTTGAAATCAGTCAGAGGAAAACTGAATTTTCTGTAACAGAGGAATCACAACTAGATTGGTATACTTCTCAATGGTGGCAGTGGATGGCAGAACAAAATGGGCTAATACCTTCCAGGTTCCAAGGGAGACCCTATACCTCATTTAATAGTGAGGGTAAAATAAAGACATTTTCAGAGAAAGAATTAAGTTTGCTAATCATAGACTTTCATAGGGAATTACTAAAAGATGCCCTTTAGTTTAAAAAAAAAAAAGAAATGAACCCAAAAGGAAGGGGTAGGAAGCAAGAAGAAATAGTAAACAAGATGACTGGAAATATATGAATAAGTCTAAATAAGCATTCACTGTGAAAATAGAAATCTTGTAGGAGATACTCCTTTTAGAGGGTAGGATTGTTAAAAAACAGATGGAAGTAAAATACTAGATAATAATAAGATGGAAAAAGGAGTGATTTGAATTCAAAGGAGTTTTAGGTACTTGTATTATTTAAGAGGGGAAAGAAGAGAATGGTTAATTTTAGATATTACTAAGTCAAATTTATGTGGTAAAAAATTAAGGGTAGCTCATAACAGAATAAAAATAGAAAATGTCTACTTTGATACCAATTGAGAGGGTAAGAAGAGGAATAAATCAATCTTTAATCCTTCCAATGGGCGGAATAGAAAGAGAAAAGAAGCAAAGAAAGAGAAAGTTAATAGAAAGCACAAAATAAGGTGTAGGAAATCCAAAATACATTAGAAATTACAACAATACAAATGGTATGGATTCCCGCGTTAAAAGAAATTTTCTTAGATTATTCAATAAATTAACAAAAAACAGAAACCAAATCAGTAGAACGATATTCACAAGAGCCAAGCTAATGACATTGAGAGATTGAAACAAAAGGGATTTAAAAATCTACCAGGGATGCCAAAGCTCTTGACTGCCTATTCAGTAGTCATTCTAGATATGTTCTTAGCCCCCTTTGCTTGATGGCAGAGCCCTTATCTCACTCTAGAGGATGAAAGTACAAGATTTTCAGGCAGCTGGTCTCTTTTGAAACCAGCACAGCCCTGTGCAGGTCTCTTGGTTTTTGTGTATTTAACTCCTGCCTACATCACTCAGGAGCCTTGTCCATTCTGACATTAGGAGATCTCTCTCCACTCTTCCCCCAAGCCATTTTAAAAGGTAGAGGTCATGCTAACTGTATTATTTTACTACTAGAAATTTAACATCTATTTTTAACTGTACTTCTTGTTTCATTTCAATTATTGTCTTCATTAATATTCTGGTTACATGTGCTTTCTACTAGATAGAGCTTCCAGGAAAGCTAGTGTTTTCCTGATGTAAAGGCATAGATTCAGCAGGCAAAACTGCTTCCTGTTTGGAACA
Organism: Lipotes vexillifer; assembly: GCF_000442215.2. Lineage (NCBI taxonomy): Eukaryota > Metazoa > Chordata > Mammalia > Artiodactyla > Lipotidae > Lipotes > Lipotes vexillifer. Next base: position 256,243 of record NW_006796259.1, read on the forward strand.
CAGATGCCTATAGGTGGGGGTCACCATTTTGCAACTATGAGGATGAAAGCCGAATGCTAAGGATGGTAGAAGAGGAAGCTAGAAGGATCCAAGGTCCTTTTGAATTCCTCAAGCAGCAAAACTAACCTTGAGCTGCCTGCCTCTGGACTTGTTAAACAAAAGAATAAAATTCCTATCTAGTCTAAGCCATCCTGGTTGAGTTTCTCTTATATTCAACTGAGTATAATCCTAACTGATACAAGCAATATTTTCTGAACAGTATTAGGCATGAATGAATATGATAATTTGCATTTTGATAGAGCATAAGGACTTCTGCATCCCCTTTTAAACTTCGTCTTCTCTAGAACCCTATGAGGTGAGTACAATAGGTGGTAGCATTCTCATTTTCTAAATGAGATCATCGAGGTTTTGACAGATTAAGTGATTTTTCTTGGGGTCACATAGCCAGTCTTTGGCAAGGTAGCATATAAACCCAAGTGTCCAGGTTGCTGGTACGTACAGGACATTTCCACAGCATCAACTGATAGGATGGTATGCACATTTGTGGTAAGGCAGAAATTTACACAGATGCTCTCACCAACTCTAAGTTCAAACCTACAGAAAGGTATGAGGTTCCTATGACTGTTGAGAATGACTTTTCATAGCTAAATATAAATTGCCACCCAGAATAAGAGGTTCATTCTGCTCTCCTATTACCAAGGGGGCTTGCCTCTGCTGGGATGGGCTGAATCCAGGCTACAGCCTCACGGTGGTACCGGCACCAAGTGTGTGAGCTGGGCTACAGCTCCTTTCTTCCCTCCTCCCTTCCTATAGCTCGTGGTCTCTATGCAGGTGGGATGATCGTCCTGCTTAACAGGATATTCTCCGTGTGGTTTTCAAATAAATCAGTACTTCCCATAGAAGAAGAAAAACGAGTTATACGGGGAGGAGTTTTTGGTGTGGCAAGGTGTTTGCAAATGTAAAACTGAGATTTTAAAATTCAACATCAAAGCTCCTTTTGGAATTGGAAAAGTTTTCTTTAAGAGAAAAACACACAATTTAGATCAGTGCTTCTCAACCTGTAGCATGCGTTGGAATCATCTGGAAGACTTGTTAAGAAAGAATGCTGGGTTACCCCTCAGATTTCCTGATTCTGTAAGCCTGTGGCAGCCCCATTCATTTGCATTTCTAGCATGATGTGATGCGCATGCTGCTGGTCCAGGTAGCACTGAATTAGAGTAACTGAAACCAGTGAAGAGCAGAGCTGGAGGAAGCATAAACTTTTCTACAGCCTACCTCTTAGATATGTCAGATGATTTGCCCAAGGTTCCATGGCAAGTTAATGGCAAACCATATCTTAAATTCTAAATTTCCTAATGCCTAGACCAGGACATTTCTATATCCACTGCTCTGCTCCTGAGTGAATTTATGGATTTGCTTTGCTCTCTTCTAAAACTACTGTTATTATTTCATTATTATATTTTTAGAAGAGAGCATATATATATGTATATATATATATATATATATAGTGTATATGTGTCTGTGTGTTTGTGCATTTCTAGCAAGACATGATTTGAATTCAGTTTGAGCACATTCTGTTAACAAGGCAAATAAGTAATACAGTGGCTTAGGATGAGAGTTTCAAATTCTTCTGTTCAGAAACTACCTAGGAAGAAACGTGTAGTCCTCCACTTTTCTTTATTTCCCTCCCTGTACCTCTGAACCATGCTCAACCCTGCTCAAGGTCACTTTCTTATAATCCCATGCTCCTAAAAGAGGAAGAGTATGAATTTCTTGATGAACTGATGTTCTTACTAAAGACCCCTGAGCAATCCAACCACTTCCTCCTAACCTGAACATTGCTGCACCTCCCAGCAGGCGGGAAGTGATTGCCTAAACCAGGGGTCAGCAGACTTTTTTGTAAAGGGCCAGATGGTAAATATTTTAGGCTTTGTGGGCCAGGCTGTCTCTGTCACATTTACTCAACTCTGCTGTTGCAGTGTGAAAGCTGCTATAGACAATACATAAATAATGAGCACGGATGTGCTCCAATAAAACTTTATTTATGGACACTAAAATTTGAATTTCATATTTTCTCATGTCACAAAACAGTATACTTCTTTTAGTGTTTTTTCAAGCATTTAAAAATGTAAAAGGCATCCTGAGTTTGTACAACAATGGGCAGCAGGCTGAATTTGGCCCTCGGGCTATAGTTTGTTGACCACTAAATCCACACTCTTCCTTCTACATTCCCTGTCCAACAACCTCTTCGTCACCTTAGTGGAGTGTGCGCCCAAAGTGTTTCTTTTCTGTCATTAAGATTCTATTGCTGGTAATTAACATGTAAGAAAAGATTCAACCTGAAATACAAAGAGAAAAACAAATACTGTATGCTAACACGTATATATGGAATCAAAAAAAAAAAAAAGGTTCTGAAGAACCGAGGGGCAGGACAGGAATAAAGACGCAGATGTAGAGATTGGACTTGAGGACACGGGGTGGGGGAAGGGTAAGCTGGGACGAAGTGAGAGAGTGGCATGGACATATATACACTACCAAACGTAAAATAGATAGCTAGTGGGAAGCAGCCGCATAGCACAGGGAGATCAGCTCTGTGCTTTGTGACCACCTAGAGGGGTGAGATAGGGAGGGTGGGAGGGAGACGCAAGAGGGAGGGGATATGGGATATATGTATATGTATAGTTGATTCACTTTGTTATACAGCAGAAACTAACACAACAATGTAAAGCACTTGTACTCCAATGAAGATGTTAAAAACAAGAAACAATAAAACCCCCAAGAAACTAGAAGGACATGTCACACCAATTTGGCAGAGGTATAGGAGAGGTATCATCAGTTGTAACCAGGGACACTAAAAAGAGCTCTCTTATGTTGGTGGGAATTGGTACGTTTCCAGAAAGCATTTCATTTTTTTGTATGCATCAAAGATCTTCACATATTCATAGTCTTTTTCCAAGACTATCTCAGAAAAGAATCCATCCTAAAGAAGTAACCAGGGATAGGAACAAAGGATATTTATTTCCTAATGATCATAGATAGAGAAAACTATGTTTACTGAAGTGTTATAATTTATAATAATCAAGAATTTGAAAGAGCCTAAGTGTCTAACCACAGGGAAATGGTCAAACAGATTTTAGTTTATCTGTGCAATATTATGAGTGATTATCTCTGTGTGTAGAGTATTAAGGATAAATTTTTTCTTATTTACACTTTTCCATTTTCTTCAGGTTTCCCACTATGAGTATACATGACTTTTAAAATTTAGCAAGATTATAAGTAATTAACAAATAAAAGGAGATTGAAAAAATTCCATATAATAATCACAGTCAATGTTTTCTTTGCCTTTAGATTTTTTGTTTGTGCTGTTATGGCCTGATCTGAAGGCCTTCAAAGTTGTTGAATCTACCTTTTCCCTTTGGTGCATATGTGAACCTCCCAACTCTTTACACCTGCTTTGCCACCTTGCTGTCACTCCTCCCATCTTCACAACTCTGCTCTAGTAATTTCCTTGGTTTATGGTAGAAGTACCTTTTTCCCACCAGTGGTACAATTCTTCTACTAGGAATAAGGTGCTCTCTAATTCGCAGTTTCTTGCAATGCTCCTACTGTTTTCAACACTTTTAATACGGACTGGTTTCTTCATTTCCTTCAGCCCCTTTTTTGTCAAGGAAACCAAGTTCCCTGACACTTGGGGCAAAGGAAAAATAAGTATCCACAGGGTTCTGTATCAAATGATCTCTTCCTCTGCTATCAAACATTCTCCCTCTACTGAACATGGGCTTCTCAATTCACTTGGGCCACAGGACATGATACCTACCCAACATGGAACTGTCCTGAGTAACATGGGAGATTTTGCATCTCTTCTTTGTTTCCCCTTCATTTTATTGTGTTTTCATATCTGTTTCCCACAAGAGATCTATTAGGTTTCCATCAAAATGAGTCCCTCAGGGGAATAATTGAATTAACAGAGTTGGCAGAGACTTTATTTGTGTATTTATTTTTTAATTGAAGTATAGTTGATTTACAATATTGTGTTAGTTTTAGGTGTGCAGCAAAGTGATTCAGTTATATAAATATATATATATATAACTGAATATATATTCAGTTATATATATATATGTACATATATATTCATTTTCAGATTCTTTTCCATTATAGGTTATTACAAGATATTGAATATAGCTCCTTGTGCTATACAGTAGGTCCTTGTTGTTTATCTGTTTTATATGGCAGAGACTTTAAACCAGTGTTTTCTAACATTTTTTCACATCATGGCAAATATATAAAATGAACGTAATTTTACAACACATCGGAATAAACAGAGAAGGATCTCTGTGGCTGGAGATGCTTGGCTTAGAAGCTCTTGCTGTCCCAGACCATGCCCAGGCATCATGGCACACACTTGAAATCTATTTGAGACACACCAGAGTGCTATGGCATAGTGGGTGGGAAGCTCTGCCTTAAAGATCAGCTAGTCCATTCCACCCTCACTCCCTCTGCTTTATTGATTAAGAAAATGAGACCTGTTCCAGACCTCAATGGCATCAGGAGGCTGAGCGAGACTTTGAGCCAATGATCTAGGAAAATGGACGAGTTGGGACTAGAAAGTATTCTACCCCCTCTACCTGTATTCACTCATTTAACCTCCTATTTAGAATTTTTTAGTGCTTTTTATTTTTCCTAAACAATGTTTGCCTCATTATAAGGAGAGACTTCAAAGTTCATTCAAAAGTAAGTGTGGGGGGGCTTCCCTGGTGGTGCAGTGGTTGAGAGTCTGCCTGCCGATGCAGGAGACACGGGTTTGTGCCCCGGTCCGGGAAGATCCCACATGCCGCGGAGCGGCTGGGCCCGTGAGCCGTGGCCGCTGAGCCTGCGCGTCCGGAGCCTGTGCTCCGCAACGGGAGAGGCCACAACAGTGAGAGGCCCGCATACCGCAAAAAAAAGAAAAATATATATCTAACTGAAGTTCTGTTAAATCCTACAATATTGCTCATGGTGGCATTTTTCATAAGGTACAGGTTTGTGCTTGTTTCTTACAGATTTGTAGAAGAAACTAAAGATTTGTGTCAGTTGTAGTTCTTGAGTGTTTATACAAAGTACAAATTTGTACAAAGTACTGAGATGAATTTCCTATAAGAAGAAAAAGCTGAGTGATCACCTACTTAGGATTACCAGGCTCAGAGCGTTAGTTAAAAGAGACCAAGTGCCCTCTGCCTTGGTGCCTGACCAAAGTGCCTGCTCTTGGGGACCTGAGGGAAGGTACCCAAAGTAGCTGAGATAAACCCCAATTGCAATTCTCAAATGGCTATTAACTTTTTCCCTGCATGCTCTGGAAGAGACAGAAAGCAACACTAAAGCTCCCACTCTCCTGTCTGTAGATCCAGTCATTGAACCAGGGACTTTGGCTTTTGTGAGCATCACTTGTACTTTTTTAAAGTACATTTCAGGTTCCTCACCTTTAAAAATAGACAGATGATAGGCAGAGGAGCAGGGGAGGAGGTGTGAGTCTCAGGCTTCAAGTGAATGAGATCATTCTGTAGCCTTCCCATTTCCCAAGCTGCAGATGTCACAAGGTGAGAATGAATCCTCAACTTGTTCTGGTTTCCAAGTTACAATCCCTCCACTTTTCCCCTATTGCCCTTAGGGAATCTGGGAAGTCTGCAAAAACACTTGACAGACAGTCATTCTTACAGGCAGCAGAGACACACATTACCCCAATGAAACTCTTACCCAAGAGTTGAAAGCTCTTGTGCATAATAGGTTTAAGTATAGACATGTGTTTTTGCCATTCATCATTTTTTCGCCCTCTTTAAAGAAGCCATATGTGATCATATTCTGAGAGGCAACACAATCTACAGCAGGTGAGCTCTTTAATTGGCCTGCTTGGGGAGTAGCAGAAGTTCGGGTCAAAAGGTATTAACCTTATGGGTTTGGTTAGTAGGAGTTTGTGAACAGGGTTGTCAAACCTAAACAGAGAACTGGGCTGCCTCTCAGATCCATAGGGGAACTATGGAAACCAATGTGAATATTTCAGAGGAATTGATAGAATGTGTAGAGGTTGTGATGTTGAAGGTCAACAATATTTAGCTGCAAAAATACTCATATTTATCCCCACAGCAATCCTATGTATGGCCCCACGGGCTCACTCTGGGCTTTTACATTTCTTTATTCATCTTCCTGCCTGGAAGGTTGATGGTGACAGAGCATGCTGAGGCTTGGGGAGTGTCTGCTAAGCCACCAAGGTTAATGGCAGAGTCAGCACATTCTTGCCCTCATATCTTGGTCACTCCTGCTTTGATCAGAAATGAACTCATAAAAAGATAATGTCAGAGCAATGTCTACACAGCAAAGAAAAGTGATAAGGTGATGGCTGATGAGTTTTATCAAAAGCAAACTATATAATTTAAGTGCAGATTATCCATGTGTGTAGCCTACCCCATTGAAATTAGTTACATGATGAACAGTTTGCTTGGTGTGCTTGAGGAATCAGCTTATTCGTTGTGAATGCTTTCAAGATGGGATTCCTAGAACTCATTAATTCAAAAATATTTATTGAGTACCTGCTATATGCAAGGTGCCGGGAACAAAACAGGGAAGCAGACTCAGGCCTTGCTGTCAGCAGCTTATGATCTAGAAGAAGAAACAGATTTGTTAACAGGTCATCTAAATTCTCTCTGATAGTTGTTATGGGAGCACATAGGAGCAACATCAAAACCAGCCTTGGTTGTGGTGGTCAGTGGTGGTAGAGGGTGGTTAGGGAAGGAATAGCTAAGCTGAAACATGAAAGATGGAGAAGAGCTATTCGATTGAAGAAAGGGGAGAGAGAATGTTCTAGTATTAAGAGTCTGTTCAAATGTCTGGGATGGAGTAGAGGAGGATTCCTCCCAGGACCCGCAAAGAGTTCAGATATGTGAGGCAGAAGCAGTAAGGGGCAAAATCATAAAGGATCAGTGTGTCTAGTGCTTAGTTTCATTGTTTTTAGAATGTAGACTATACCCTTTTGGAATGGGTAGAATGTAGAATCTACCCTTTTAGCCTAGAATGCTCCATTTGGGGTTTACTACATAATGTTTCTACATCATGTTTCTAAAGCTTTGTCCATTATCTTAGTGCAAGAAGATATGCATTAATGGTTTGAGAAAAGGGACATCAATTAAGCGCTTCTCCCAGAAAGGAAAATAAGGGTCTGATGGAGATACCAGAAACAGAGATAGAAATGAGAACTTTTGGTTATTCCCATTGCACTGATATAGCTGGGGTTTCTCAGGAAGAGACAGCAGAAAGTTTCAAATTTTTCATAAGCAGCCATTGCTAAGAATTTAGTTCAGCTCCTATTTTTTTATGTCAGATTTTCAGATTACGTGCTAGTATTAATTTCTGGAGGAAAATATTAAGGATAAACAATAAGCTTTCCAGATGGTTGTAACTGTAATTGACATGAGTTCTATGTAAGTGAACCACATTTGTGCAGTTTTTGTCTTCTGCCTACTTGAGGAATAATAATCATTGTTATTGTTGGCAGACTTCTCAGATTCCACCTATAGTTTAAGAATACCAACAACAACAACAATTCTTGACATTAGAACACTGTACAGATTGCAATACACTTCTGCAGGCTAGCGTTCTAACCCCTCCTATTTCCATGATGCATTTCACCTACATGTACCTGTGATTAAAAGATGAGTCCTGGGGGCTTCCCTGGGGGCTTCCCTGGTGGCGCAGTGGTTGGGAGTCCGCCTGCCGATGCAGGGGTCACGGGTTCGTGCCCCGGTCTGGGAAGATCCCACATGCCGCCGAGCGGCTGGGCCCGTGAGCCATGGCCGCTGAGCCTGCCCGTCTGGAGCCTGTGCTCCGCAACGGGAGA
>NW_006796259.1:264159-278643 GCF_000442215.2 Lipotes vexillifer
AAAAAAAAAAAAAAAAAAAAAAGATGAGTCCTGGGTCTAGTTTCTCATAAAGTGTCCAGGCCATACTAAGATATTTAAACGTGCCTTGGATTTGAAACCAAGGTCAGTGATTTTTATTTTCTCACCTAAAAGTTCTGTTCCTGAGTATGGCAAACTGTTAGCTTCCTCTGTTATACCTTTGAGAAGCATCATTTTTTATTACACTGCCATTATTTGCAAAACTTCTGATTTATCCAAGAGGAGTAGGAAGGAAAAGAATGTTTTAAAACTTCTTGGATATGAAGTTATTCTTGCCAACATCTTTGAATTGTCTACTAGTCCCTGCTAGGTCTACTCTCATGAGTCTTGCAATCATCAAAAGAATAGGAAAAAACTGAATTGTGCTTTATGATGACTATATATGGACCATTTATTGGACTACATGTTAGGCATGTGAGAGAGATTATTTTAATCCTCACAATAAACCTACAAGGTAGGTTCTGTATTTCCATTTTTAATGAAACACTTTCAGAGAGATAAAGTAAATTGCCAACGTCTACACTGCTATTGTAATTGACACATGTGATTTCCACGCTTCCATCCTTTCCACCATGCCATCCTCAAAGGTTTCGCATTCCAAGGTGACTTGCTTCAAATCACCCAGAGCATTTGATGTGCTAAAACTTATTGGAACCTCTGAACATCAGGTTGGAGGCTGCAGAACTAGAGCAAAGGGAGATGTGAAATCGCTCTGTTAAAATGACAAATATTCCAGATGTAGCTAATTAATACGATAACCTATGCGTAAAAAAGAATTGTAAAATTAGTGAGATCAGCCTTGCAATGCCATTAACCATATTATAACTCTTCACATGATTTTCCCGCCACCATGAAATGGTCTTGCAAATGCCTGATCTCAATTTGCTTTATCATAGGGTGCAGCACATCAGTGCCACCCACTACTGTGAACACTGTGGTTTTCACAGTGGAATGTTTTTTATCTCTGCAAATTGGTAAATTAAAATAATTTCACTTAGGGTGATCCTGCCCCCCAAAATATACTGGTGACCTTGACAGCAGTTTTGTATTTTTTTCCTCTCACTTGCTTTTCTATAATTTCCTTTTTCATTTCTGCTCTGAATCACCTACTCTAGAATATAAAGACCCAGGTAGATTAAGAAGACAGTCCTGTTTATCCTAAAACTTTCTCCAGACTACTGGGAGAGAAGTGAGCTTTATTTTTGGATGGTGAAAACGACAGGCAGCAGGTTTGAGTTAAGCCATTACAGTCCTTCTAAGAAGGAGCACTTGTGGGCTAGTAGGTTTGGGAAAATTGGAGAACAGAAGCGCAAATTATATCTACAAACTAGGCTACAGGCAGTCAGCACATTCAATGGTTGCCATGAAACTAACACACGAAGGAAGAGCAGGCTAAGTCAGGTTCTGCAAGGGCAGAGAAAGTGTTTGGGGAAGGCGGCCAGTTTGATCTTTGCTCCAGGAAATGTCAGCACAACTGATATGAACTCTGCCTCTCGTTCACTCTCTGTCTCTCAGCTGAACACTCCCCTCCTCTGGTTTGTATGTATCTGCCTTAAAGCCTTTTATCACAATTCCCTGTCTTCTAACAGGATTTCAAATTCGAACCAGGAAGCACATGGCGTTGGAGGCAAAACTCTAACGAACTTGGGCCTTGTGAAGTGCATGTGGGAAGAGGCACTGATTTGTATAAAATACACTGTTGACCCATGGTAGCCTGTGATGTTTACCATCACGTTACATGTTTTCTGACTTGACATTGAGTTGAATTTGATCATCACAGTTCAAAAGAACAGAATCTGCACAGTGCCTGTTACATGAGGGGCTCTCAAATGAATGAAAGATTAAAGGAATAGATAAATTGATGCATGCCCGAATGCAATTAAGATATGCTAACATGAGTTGGGAAAGGATCTTGTCTTAATCATAAACTAGGAATAAAACATGGTTTGCAGGGGAAAAACATAAGCATTCATTCATTCACTCACTAACTCATTCAGATCATTCATTCATGTATTTATTTTACACATATGATTTATTCTTTAAAAACCTATTCTGTGCTAAGTACTGTGGTATCTTCTGGATGTAGAGTAGAAAGTAAAACAGAGATGATCCTTGCCCTCGAGAATTTATATTCCAGTGGGGGACAAACACTCAATATCAATTTGTAAATTGATAAAAGTGAGGGTAATTTTCAGGGTCCTTAAGTGGGTAACATTTAGATAACATAGTTATTAAGAAAGGCCTGTTTGAAGAGACTTGAAAAAGTAGCCATGCCAGGAGCCAGAGGTGGAGAGTCTGGACAAATGCTCAAGGCCGGAGGGAGCTTGCAGTGATTTAGGATGGAAAGAAGAGAGAGGAGCAGAGTGGGCTGAGCTGGGGGAATGGGCCTGAGAGGAGGATGGACAGGGGAACGCAAGCCAAATCATGCCATGTCACGTAGAGAGACCCCAGTTAACAAACTGTATTGTCAAAACTCATTTGTAAGTTCATTGCAGGGAACTTGGAAGACATTTACTTGTAGAAAGAACTATTGTATATGACGGTCAGCAGGGCAGCCTGCAGAAAGTCCACTCAACCTGTAATATCTCTGTAGGCAAACCACCAAATGTTAGGATTTCAGTAGGAGAAAGCATTCTACAATTTGTTAAGTGAGGAGACCCCCTCACTGTCTTTGCTCTTCCACAAGCTCCAGCACAGACCCCTCCATAGTGATTCCAAATATAAGCTGACTGGTTTTCAGATCCATGTTCATCATGCTAAGGCCTCCCATTCCTCTTCTACCAGGAGTAGTTTTTTTTTCTGTTGTGTCTTGTTTTGAATCATTAAGAAAATACGTGGCGTTTTACCACATGTCTCTTTTGTAATTACTAAATTGTAGTGGTGGAAAACTTTTTGTTAAGAAAAATGCATGCAGTTATTCAGTATTTATTAGTACTGGGAAGAGATGTCATGGTTTTGGATTGAAATTTGTTTAGTGTAGATGGGTGATAAGACTCAAAGTGGAGAAGGATGGAAGAGGAAGCTTGTGTTCAGAAAGGTCACTTGAGTGGCAGCTTGGTGAGGGGAAGTTGGCACATGGGTTGACCAGTTGGTTGCCAGTCGTAATTTGTTGGAAGACCATAACAGTATCAGGGTTTGTTGTGTAGGTGAAGAACTTGGGTACTTTTGAAAATATGTTTTGGTTCTGGACTATGTTTCTCTGACCACAAATACATCTGAGGTTAGACAGCATGGTCCAGATTCATAAGGGTTTAGTTAAGAAGTAGGAGTTAAGGAGATGAAGGTGCTGGAAGGTGGAGTGTGGGGGGTTTAAAGGATATTCTAGGACGAAGGAACCACATGAGTGGATCCTCTGTTGGTAATAATGAAATCACAAAATCAATAGCAGAGCACAGAGAAAACAGAATGAAGAATGAGAAGGAAGCCTGGAGAGGTCAGCAGGGGTCAGATTATGTGTGGCCTGGAATGTCCAAATGGAAGGGCTAGTTTTAGAAAGGAGGAGGGTCGTGTCTTTCTTTGAGGCAGAGCTCAAACCTCCAGGTCACCAAATGATGGCTATTCATTGGACCAAAGACATTTAGAAATAACCACTAAACTGGTCGATAAAAATTTTCTAATTTCTAAATATAATTCCAACAGTCACTTTCCAGAGCAGCACATGGCTGTGTGAAATAGGTCAAATGTCTTTGTCGTGATTTCCCAGGAGTGTTCATTCGGAGGTAATGTCACAGCCATCCTCTAGTCTCCTCTACTTCTTCCCCACCCAAAGCCTGCGCCTTCTGCAAAACAGAAGTCAGAGAGCTTGAGCCAGCTCCAGACTGTCCCCTTCCTTCCTACCTTTCTTTGTGCTTTGCTGTTGTTATTTTCATAGTGGTGCACGCGGGCAGGATAAAGTGTCAGTCTCCCCTTGGAACACAAGCTGAAAGTGGAAAATAAGATGCATTGTGACATTTTAGCTAAGAGACCTTGCTCGGGCTTTGGGAAAAGCCGGCTGAACAGGCACTCATCACACAGCCAGAAAAAAACCCGCACCGCCCAAATGTCATCTAGAAGCTTGTTTGCTGTTAAATTTTCAGCGCACATTTGATTATTCTTCCTTTTCATTTTTGAGGATAAGGGGTCAAAGCTACTTCAGCTCTGCCTTTCTTCTCATAAAAGCCTCCCTCCCTCTTCTCATAAAAGCCACCCACAACTAAAGCAAGACTTTTTCTGTTTTAAATTGGCAAGAGTACTTCACCTGAAGGGGATGAATTCACTTATGCTTAGTCATATTTTTCAGAGAAATGGACCAAAATTGCCAAAGAGATAAACCTGCATTTTGGACATTTCAAACCCTTTGCTCTAAGCACTAACCTATAGTGCTCGCTTTCCTCAATCTTCTTTTACTTTTCCTACCTTTTAAGGAGGTGAGGTCATGTGAGTGGAAAGAACAGAAACTTTGGAAGCACTCAGATCTGTTTCTGCTTGGCATCCTCACTAGCTGCATGGCTTAGGTCAACTGCTGCTAAGCCCTAGTTTCTGCGTTTGTTAAATGGGGATAATAATAGTATTTACCATATGGAATTATGTTGACGATTACATAAGATAATGTATGTAAAACATCTAGCCCATTGCCAGCAAATGTTGTCATAAAATCTCCCAGTTTAGCTCAGGGTGTCCACATGCAGGTCAGGGGCTTCTAACAGAAAATGAGTGACCAGGGATGGATCGAGACAGAGGGCTCCCTTGCTCTTTGATACCAGTGTGGCCTGAGGAAGCACGGGAGGGAGTGTCAGAGTCAGAGAGCATGTTTCCTACTTGATTTCCAGGTGAAGACTTGGGGATGCAGCAGGGATCCAGGCTAACAAGGTCCTACCTCCCAAGGGCTTATATTTCTGTGAGCCTCATGTGGCAATGGCTTTGCTCCAAGGGCTATGGAAAGAGAACAGTACAGAAGGTAAAGGCATCACCTCTCAATTCTGGGGCTCTGGGTTTGATTTCCAACCCCTCATGCCCCAGCCTGCTCACCTATAAAATGGCCAGCAGATCTACCTAATAGGGTTGTTGGGAGAATTAAATGAGGTAATATTAGCTAACAGTTTTGAGGGTGACCACGTGTCAGGCACTGTTCTAAGCCCTTCATGTGCATTAACTCAGGACAACCCTGTGAAATTGGTGCTATTAGTGCCTTAATTCTACAGATGAGGTCTGGAAATATAAAGAAAACCAAGCTATTCCGGTTGTAGGTGGAAGAGTTTCAAACAGGCTATTTGGCTTTGGAGCTGTGTTCTTAAATATCTGCTATACTGTCTAGACCAGTGATTCTCAAAGTGTGGTCCCCAGACCAGCAGCATCCCATTACCTGGGAACTTGTTAGAAATGCATATTTCTCTGGCCAACTCCAGACCTCCTGGATCAGAATCTCTGAGGGTGGGGCTCAGTACTCTGCTTCAGGAACCCTCCAGGGGATTTGTAAACAGTCTCAGGTTTGAGAACCACTCCTCTAGACCAGAGTTTGGCAAATTACAGTAGCCGCCTGTTTTTGTCAATAAGGTTTTGTCGGAACATAGGCTCATTCATTTATGTATTGTCTGTGTTTGCTTTTTTGCTATAATGTCAGAGTTGAGTAGTTGGGCCAGAGACCATGTGGCCCACAAATCCTAAACTATTCACTATCAGCCCTTTAAAAAATTATTTGCAGGGCTTCCCTGGTGGCGTGGTGGTTGAGAGTCCGCCTGCCAATGCAGGGGACACGGGTTCGTGCCCCGGTCCGGGAAGATCCCACATGCCACGGAGCGGCTCGGCCCATGAGCCATGGCCTCTGAGCCTGCGCGTCCAGAGCCTGTGCTCTGCGACGGGAGAGGCCACAACGGTGAGAGGCCCGCGTACCGCAAAAAAAAAAAAAAAAAATTATTTGCAGACCCCTGATCTAGGAAATACAGTGAAAGCCCCTAGCACTGCTCCAGCACATACTAAGTGCACAATAAGGGGCTATTATTAAGTGCTTGGGAAATAAAACTTTTGGTGATTCACAGAGGCCCAAGGTGCTCCTATGTGAAGGGTGGGCCAGATCAGTGCAGAACTGGACTACAAACAACTAATTTTTCCTTAGTTATGATCCAGGTGCAGCTGAGCAGTTTGGTCGTGGTGCTAGTCGTTTCTTACTGAAGGGGTAAAAAGAGGAGGATCTTACTCTTGGGGCCATCATCCTTCTGTGTCTTCCTCCTATGATCTTTCTGGCCTGGCGCCTGTGCTTTGGAATCCCAGCCTTCTCTTCTACCCGACTCTCACTTGCAGCAGGGAGTGCCCTTGATTTCCAGAATCACTGCGCCAGAAGGACTGGTGGATGAATTATTGCCTTTATTCCATATCCCCCCCCCCCTCCAACAGTCCATGGTCTATTTTGAGTCTAAACGCAGGATGCTTTCCCACAAATAAAACTCATCTTTATGTAACAAATATTTATTACCCCTTCTGTCAAGTACCAAAGATGAACACATGTCAAGCTTTTTACCTTTGAGTTAGACAGTGTTATCCAGATGAGGAAGCCAAGGCTCAGAGAGGGTGAGTGACTTTTGAGGGCCACAGAGCTTTGTGTGGTGGTTCCAGGACTCGAACTTCCATATCCTGAGTCCCGGGCTCAGGCCTCAGCTTGCTGTCAGTTCCTGCCTCAGGAGCAAATTGACTCTGTAAGAACACCTGTGTATTTTCCTTGGGGGCTTTTAGGGAAAAACCTTACCTCCTTCTGAGGACATCGGTTATGGTGGGAGTATCCTCTCTGCATAGGAAGATATACGGGTCAGGTTCCTGGCAGGATACAGATGGCACACTTAAAAAGAATTTGATAAAGGGACCAGGCGCAGCTACATACAGTGAAAAATGAAAATGTGGGACCCTTGTTAAAAAAAAAAGTATTAAGAATTTCAAGAGTATTAAGTATGGAGCCCTTCTAAGCACAGGGCCCTATGCCACTGCACAGGTCACACTCCTATGAAGCCAACCATGGAAGGGATGGTTTGAGAAGTGTGGATGGGTTTAGGGAAAGCAACAAGGGATGATGCAGTTCCCCGGAGGTGGAGTTGTAGACAGTGGAAGCCATTACTCCTTCTGTGACTGAAGGAGCAAAAAGAAAAAAATCACCAGAACCCAAAGAGACTAGCTGTATCGAAAGGGCTGCCTACCTTTCCAGATGTTTCTCCCTCTAGTCCCCTACATGAACACCTCTCAAAAATTGCCATCATGGCAGCTGTAAGCGAAGGCCCTCAGAATCCTTACGGCGTAAACAAAAGACCCTCTTTTTCTCACAAAAATGCATTTGAAATTTACACCACTAGCCATAGAAAACTGAATGTTTTTTGATGAAAAGAAATTTCCCCCATCCCCCAGTTTTCAGTAAAAGTGACATAGAAAGACACACCCTTTCTTGTACCGAAGCTTTGGCAGAACTCCAGAAACCCTGGTCAGAGAGCTGAGGTTTACCTTCTAAAGAGTCTTTGTGCCTCCCTACTTTCTGTGGCAGAGTGGAAAGAGGTGGTGTGTGGGAACTGGGCAGATTCGGGTTCCAGTCCCTTCTCTTCCTACCTTGGATTGTTTACTTCTGGTCCTCAGTTTCCTGATCAGTCAGGATGTCACGGACCTTGTGGAATCACTGATGATTAAAATGGATGCCAGGTTTGCACAGGTGCCATCTCCTCCCTCTCTCACCAAAACATTCGGTTTTGTCAGCCTCCACGTGGCACGCAGGGGCTGATTGCCTATTTATTTCCCAGGTGCTGAGTGGGAGAATCTCTGCATTCCCCCAGCGTGTTTCACAGAGTAGGTTCTCAACTATGTTTTCCTGAAAGCCATGGGAAGTGGTGTCCTCCCAGAACAAAAGGCTGCCGTGGGCACACGTGCTGTACAGTGAAGTCGGCTGGCCCCTGCCTGGTGTTTTTGACTCTTGGCCCCTTGTTTCACCCCTTGCCTCTGAGAGCAGGTCATTGACTGAGCTTCAAAGGAAGCCTCAAGCAGACTTTTCTCCATGCTCAGAGCTGTGGCCTTTTTGGGATCTCCCCTAGCTATCTAAGAATACTAGTTAGCTAAGAGATGCCTGGCTGGGGCCACTGGGCAGGGATGTGGACACCTGGCAGGAGGGTTTCAGAGAATGCATTGCAGCAGCTGCGTGGCCTGACTCCTCCAAGCCCATCATTCATTTTGCATAATTGTTGACCTTTCTGTCTGCACTCTCCGTGGAGAATTGCAAGCCATTTTCCAGAGCACAGATGAATATCTGAAGTGCACAATAGCATAGGAGATTGTCACCATCAGCCTTAGAGCCCCTCATGGCAGCAGATGGGGAGGAGGGAGAGGCCTGCTTACGAGGGGAACTCTGGCTTGAGGGAGGAGCTCCAGAAGGCAGGCAGCTTTGGGGGATGAGACAAAGGAAGCCCTCTCGCGCTGCCACTTGTGGATGTTGTCGACATAGTTCTAGAATTCAGGTCTGACCATAACATCCCCTGATAACCAGGTGTGCAGAGCCCTTCCTAATTGGATTCTGACCCTCCTTTCCAGCCACATCTCTCTGTCCTTCGCTTTATAACCCATATGCAAGCTATAACAGGTTCTTGGTGATTCCCCAGAAAAGGTATGCTGCTTCATGCCAATGGGCCTTTGCATGTGCAGTTTGCTTCTCCTAGAATGCCCCTTCCTTGCCTGCTAAACTTCCTTATTAACCCTCTTTGGCTGAATTAGTCTCTTCATTCTCTGTCTTCCCATAGCTCTTCCACTGTCACCCATATGGTATTGTATTATATATGCTCACACTTCTACCTTGTACTCCTTGAGGGCCAGGGTCTGGATAATATTAATTTTTCTATTCCCAATGTCTGGTACTTAGTAGGCACTCTGTAAATGCTTAAAAAATGAACGAGAAGGGCTTCCCTGGTGGCGCAGTGGTTGAGAGTCCGCCCGCCGATGCAGGGGACACGGGTTCGTGCCCCGGTCCGGGAGGATCCCACATGTTGCGGAGCGGCTGGGCCTGTGAGCCATGGCCACTGAGCCTGCGCATCCGGAGCCTGTGTTCCACAGTGGGAGAGGCCACAGCAGTGAGAGGCCCGCGTACTGATAAAAAAAAAAAAAAAAAAAAAAGGACAAAATGAATACTGAATGAATTCTTTTCTTAGGTGCTGCAGACCAACATTGTATTTGTTGGGATTTTGTATGTTGCAAGCAGGAGAAACTCAAAGTAATTAAAGCAAAAAAAAAAAAAAAATGAATTTCTTGGTTCCTGTAGCTGAAAAATCTGGGGAGTGGCAGCTTCAGGAGTGGCTTGATTCAGGGTTCAAACCACGTGGCCAGCAGATATTTGTTAACTCCGCTTCCTCTAGGTGTTGCTTTCATCCACAGCCTGGCTCCCCTTATAGTATAGAGGTGGCTGGAGCACTCTCATTCTACTAAGGCCAGAGGAAGAGAGGAAGAGTTTCTTTTTCCCAGAAGCCTCAACAAAGGTCTCATTGGATCTGATGAATTATGTGCTAATCTCTGAACTACTCCCTGTGGCCAAGGGGTTGGGCTATGCAAATTGTCTCAGATCAATCAGGGTTTACCCTTGTCAGTCCCTTTCGATACAACAGTGGTAGAGAGTGCGAGAAGAGGTGAATTCGACCAAGGGAGATTAAAGTAATATTGCTGCAGGAAGGAAATATGGATGCTGGCCAATCAAACAATCAATTTTCACCCTATGTATCCAGTCCCACCGGCTTCGTTCAAGAGAAAAAGTAAACAAACCAAAACTTTTCAAAAGGTTTAGCAGCCATATGCATTTGTTGTGTACTAAATCTAAACCCTAAAGCAAAATGTACAGTTAAGTCCTAGGCTCTAGAGTTACAAAGTCCTAGTGGAAGCTTCCATTTCATAAATCACACTGTTGGGCTTTTTATTGTTTAATATTATTTTTTATTACAGTAGACATCAGATGTATCATTCTTTCCTTTGGTCTAGATGTATTTTGTCTTGCAATAGTTCACAGTTTTATGATTTGGGAAATTGTGGTAAGGTCCATGAGTAGAGAATTACAAGTTTCCAGACACAGATCTCTGTGCCTCAAATTGCTGACCGGGGTTTCATCGTTTTTTCTTTTTCTACAGCAAGTATCACCAATTGGGAGGGAAAATAAATCAACAGTAACATGAAGAAATTTTTATATTTTTAGCAGTAGTGTGATAATTCCTTTCTGGGGAAAGATGAGTAATGTCAAAAAAGAAGTGTTCGGAAGTGTGCTCTGGAGTAGAGGCAAGTCCTCGTGGCACACGGGTTCCCAACCCCCAGGAGAAGGAAGGGACTTACAAAGTACAGGTAGGAGAGGGGAGAGGAGTCAGGCAAAGTCAGCAGAGGAAGAGAGAGACACAAGAAAGGAAGAGAGAGGAATTTGTCCAATTGGGATTTTATTTTTGTGTGGGGCGGAGTATAGAATTAGGGGTGTGATATTCCTTTTCTCTTTCTCTTAGGAAATCTTTAGTAAAATCAAGAATGGCCATGACATTTTGGTATAAAAATTTTTAAGGATAATTCCAAGAAGAGCTGATGCCTTCTTCAGGGTTGATATAAACTTCTTCTGTAGGCATATGTGATGACAAAAAGCTGAGTGTAATTCGGAGTCAAGAGAGTGCCCAGAGAAAATTTCTCTGTAAAAGTCACTAAGACCCGTTAGTCAGGGCAGAGACCCTTTATCAAAAGTTAAAGGCAGATAGGACCCCCTACTACACACAGAGTTCAGCACCTGGAACCATTTGTTTAGAGTTCATAGATCAGGAACCTAACCAAAAGAGGGGGTAAAAGCTTGGAGCAAATCTTCCCAAGGTGGACTATTTTAACTTTACAAATCTTTATTTTATAAGCCCAGAAAAACCAGTAGGACCTTCCCAGTAAACCTGAGAAAGACAGGGCGTTAAGAGGATGGGGACTCCTTCCTTCACCGATGGCAGTGTCAAAGACGTTAGGCAGGTTCTTTTACTGTTTTCCAGAGAGCCAGAAGAAAGGGTGAAAAAATAAAATTCCTTTTATAGAAACCACCTCTGCCTTTATACCTCATTAATCCTTAATAACCGAGGACCAAAATTGTTTGTTGGTTAAAAAACAAAAAGAAAGAAACGTCTTTGATAAGCGTTATCAAATTCAAATTCAGCTCAACAGGCTTATTGAGTCTATTGGAGTATTTTGAAAGAACTCTCCAGGTAATTGCACAGTGCAACTACCTACACCATCTTTCTTTCCACTTGCAACTTAATCCATCTACAGGTTTGAGAGAAGTCAATTTTGAATGCAGAGTACTGAAAACAGATCATGCTACCCCATTCGCAGTCCATTGTCAGCAATGGGTTTTCACTCTCCCTGTAGAAGGAAAATACTCCCCACCAGACAGTGAGTTTGATTCTTCTTGGATTTACTGTTCATTCGTTGCTTCATTTTCTTTCAATGCCTTCAAGATGTCCCAGCTTTAGTAGCTTTGCACAGAGCTCTGGGCTTAGAAGACAGCTTTCCCTTGGCTGTCCCTCCAGGTGGGGAATGAAGGCTGCTTCTGCCTCTGGCTTTGGGGACGGGTCTTAAATCTTCTCACAGGTCAGTTAAAAGTCACTTCAAGAGAGAACTGCTCCAGGAGCTTTATTTGTGTTCACCATGCAGAGATTTCATTTCATTAAACTCTAGACTTGACTCTCTCTCAGCAAGGTTGGGAAAATGTTACCTGCAGCACCATTCCTTGACTCCACTAATGCCACCAATGTTTGATTTATGGCAGCTGAGGCTTTGTGAACCTCAAAAGCCTCCTTGCTGAGGAAAGCCTGCTTCCTCTGAAATTAAGGGGTGCAAACAAAGAGCTGGACGTGTGTTTTTGAGTAAGGAATGGAAACCTCCATCCATCACTTGGACTAGGACTGACACTTATGGGCCAAGGGAAGCTGCTCTTTTAAAAGACCAAGGAGGTTTGTATAATTTTGGTCTCGTGTGTGTGTGTGCGCGCGCGCACGCGCATATAGTGTACGTGTGTGTTAAATCTCAAGTCTGAGATTGTGTGAGTTTTTTAAAAAAATATACTTTACTTTTTAGAGTAGTTTGAGATTCACAACAAAATTGAGAAGGCACAGAGATTTCCCATCTATATCCTGCCACCACACATGAACATAAATGTTTTAATGTTATGTTTTAAGACAATATATTTTAACTAATCCTGAATTCTAACTCTAGTTTCCTCTGAATTGGCCAGGAAAAACATGAGAATAGTTGCAGGTTATGGCATTTGGTTCTGGGGACATTGGACCCCGGATTTCAAGGCAGTGTATCTCTGAGGAACATGTCATTCAGGCTTCATAGAACTCAAGCTTTATTTTGGCTAAAGATCGTGCCTGGGCTTAGTATTTCTAAATTCCAGACAAATATTAATCTTCAGGATTTTGGAATGAGAAATCATAATCCCTAGGCATTTTCAGGTACGCCTGAAATCATGTTAGTCTTAAAATATATCTAATATTCCTAATACTATTTACTTGTTATTAAGAACATCTAACATGGGGCTGGTGGTGTGATGGATTGGGAGATCGGGATTGACATGTGTACACTGATGTGTATAAAATGGATGACTAATAACCTGCTGTATACAAAAATAAATAAAATTCAAAAAAAAATCTCACAGATAGTTGAAAAAATAAGAAATATTTTAGTAGCATTTTGCAGAAACTATAGCTTATAGTAAATATTCAAACACTGGAAAACACCAGTAACATAATTAACATGTAATGTTCACCACATGTAGTGTTCAAATAACAGTATTTGTCTCTCCTAGCCAGGTAAAGAGTGAATTGTCAATTAAGAACTTATTTTTCTTTCAAAACTTGTTATTTCTTTGAACACCACTCATGGGACTTGTATAAAGTATACTGCCAATATAAATGTATGAATATTTTCATGCAAGTATGACTCATGCTTAATAAATATTAAACACATTAAAATTTACTTTCATGTGGTTAACTAGACAGGGACACATACATATGTTGACAACATGGTCAACAACTACCAGTCATTGTAGTTGTTGTACAACCTGATCAACAGGTTCGATGCTGACCATCTCTCTCCTGTGTGATCCTCTTCTAGTTTCTGGAAATGCCAACCTTGACTTCTGATTCCATGTGTCCGTGGATTCCTCCGAGCCAGTAATATCTTCAAGTTAATTGATAAGTTTTAATTCTCACAGGAGAATTAAGTACTTACTCCCATTTCCCTGATTTCTCAACTGATTTTCCTTGGGATTTGAGATTCAGAAAAGCATAAATTTCCTAAGTAACTCCGGGGAAGGAGTTCTGCATGGACTCATTGCCTCGGTTATACCTGCTTTCTCCATCGTGCCTAGCAAAGCCTCGTACGGTCAGTTCTATAACATGACACATGCATTCCCAGAAATCATGGTGCTAGCAAAATCATGCAGGAAAAAACACAGGGATTTTGAAAATAGGACTAGGGACATAATGCAGAAACTTCATCAGTGACCCATAAAAGAAAGATGAGAACCAAATAAAAATGGTAGCAGAGTTTTATACACAGTTAAATAATAAAGATATATATAAGTACTACAACAATTTTGACACTTCGCCTTGAAAAAGACCTGAGGTTTGCTTCCTGAATTAGGCTTTGGAGGAGTTGGAGCTTGTGAGTTACTGCAAAGTGGTGGAAGGAGTGATCTGAAATAGGATGGAAAGTTGTGTATGGGTGAGGCTCATAGTACACATAGTGAACTGAGGAGTGAGCAGATGTTGGAGGCACGCATGTGTTTTGTGTATTCCTATGCTTGGTTCAGCAATGTACTGTTTTCTGCTTTACCTCATGTTACATATAAACTCACACATAAGCAAATGTGAAATTTGTGTTATGCTCAAATTGTTCCCAGCTATATCAATTACACTGAAACAAATTTGAGTGTTCCAAACAAGCATTAGAGCAGAATTGATCACATATGTTGAGTTAACTGAAGTTACTGAATGAAAGAATGCTTTTCAGGCTCTTCTTTTATTCTCAAGCTACCCTTTGGGTTGTTTAGGAAAAGATGCATTCTCTCAGTGGAGAAGTTCCTCCCATGGATGCTTAGCTGGGTTGGACATGCACTGATGCCACATCCTTGATTCTCTTCTTTCCCTTTTTTCCTCAGTCTCAAGCAACAGAGATACTCCAGAGACCCAAGAGAGAAGGAGCATATATAGCTGATGATGAGCCTACCCTTGGGGTGTAATTTGTTGGGAACCAAAAGTTTTACTTAAGAATAACCGTCCTGGGCTTCCCTGGTGGCGCAGTGGTTGAGAGTCCGCCTGCCGATGCAGGGGACACAGGTTTGTGCCCCGGTCCGGGGGGATCCCACATGCCGTGGAGCGGCTGGGCCTGTGAGCCATGGCTGCTGAGCCTGCGCATCCGGAGCCTGTGTTCTGCAATGGGAGAGGCCACAACAGTGAGAGGCCCGCATACCGCAAA
>NW_006796259.1:284031-303833 GCF_000442215.2 Lipotes vexillifer
AAAAAAAAAAAAAAAAAAAAAATGAAGTATAGTTGATTTACAATATTAGTTTCAAGTGTACAACATAATGATCCAATATTTTATGTATTAGAATCCATTTAAAGTTATTATAAAATATTGGCTACATTCCCTATGCTGTACAGTATATCTTCATAGTTTATTTTATATATAGTCGTTTTTACCTTTTATCCCCTACCCCTATCTTGCCTCTCCCCACTGGTAACCACTAGTTTGTTCTCTGTGTCCATAACTCTGTTTCTCTTTTGTTATATTCATTTGTTTCATTTTGTAGATTCCACATATAAGTGATAAGTCATACAGAGAAAGACAAATACTGTGTGTTATTTCACTAAGTGGCCTTCATCCCAGTTGGGAGCTGCACCAGAGCTAGAGGGGCTGGGTCACACGCTGGGATGGCCACCGGAAACCAGCCAGAGCCCCGGGCAGTTTCAGTCTGCTTCCTCCACCTTGTTCCTGGAAGTGAGCAAGGGTGTACACACTTCATAAGCAGAGTCTTGGTTTCTTAGAGCTCTCCAGTAAGTCCCACTAGTTTTCAGACCAGCTAAGGGGACTCATCTTCCTGTTATATCCCAGTGCTGGGGTGCCCAATATGTGGTTCAAACCCCTTATTCCCCAGCCAGGATCTTTGAGCCCGTGATGTCCCCCTTCTCATTTGTGTCCTCTCCTAGCAGCATGGATCCCAACCTGGTCATTTCTCCTCCCTTCCCATCTGACTATGTGTGGTCTTTCTTTATAGTCTTGCTTGTAGAAGAGTCTTTCTGCCAGTCTGCGGTTTGCTTTCAGTGAGAATTTCTCCACATATAGATGTGGTTTTGATGTTTTCCTGGGGGGGAGGTGAGCTCAGCATCCTCCTACTCCACCATCTTGATCTCCTCTCTCAATTTCTCTCATAAGTGTCTTACAGTTTTCAGTGTAGAGATCTTTCACCTTATTGGTTAAACTTATTCCTAAGTATTTTATTATTTTTGGTGCTATTGATAATGGGATTGTTTTCTTTATTTCTCTTTCAGATAGTTCATTGTTAGTGTATAAAAATAAACTTCTTTAAATGTTGACTTTGTGTCCTGCAACTTCCCTGAATTCATTTATTGGTTCTAACAGTTTTTTGGCTGAATCTTTGGGGTTTTTTACATATAATATCATGTCATCTGCACACAGAGACAATTTACTTCTTTCTTTCTGATTTAGGTGCCTTTTATTTCTTTTTCTTGCCTAATTGCTCTGGCTGGGACTTTCAGTACTCTGTTGAATAGTAGTGCCAATCATGTATTTGATGCTGAAGGTACACTAATGGGGCCTATAGGCCCCATAGAGGCTGTACTAATGTGGTCACCTGTTGTTTTCTCAGTAAAGACTTCTGCCTCTGGAACATGCAAATGAACTTTTATCTTTTTGTTACTTGGGTGGGGCCCTGCTTATGTTCTTGGAGTGATGAATTCATCCCAAATAAGGGGATGTCCTTTGAGGTAAAAAGCAGACACATCCGCTGGCTTCTCACCTTTCTTCTCAGCCTAGTGACCAAAAGATCAAGCCTGTCACTCAAAAGCAGCCCTTGTACTTCAGATGTTGATGAAAGGCCAGTGGCCAAAGAGGGGAAATATGAAGAGGAAAAGGCATTTGTCAAACTCTCCTTCCCCATCTGGTTCTGCTGCTTTGTGCCAGTAACAGAGCCCACTGCTACCCTGGTCTGGGAGCCCTTTGATGAGTTCAAATTTAGTGACCCTCCTGTCACCAAGGTCCATTCCAGATTTGAATATTGTTTATCTGAAGCCTTCCCTTGGGACCCCTGAAAGACATGTGAGAAAGAAAGTGGATTTCTGTTCTTTCTCTTTTTCCATCTTCCCCAATCTCGCTTGCCTTCTATTCTGTCTTCTCTGTTAAAATGACAGCACAGATCTTCCAGCCCATGATGCTGCATCCCGTTGGCAAGGAAACACAGGGGGAAGAAGTCAAATGCAAATAGAGGTAGGGGTCATTCATGTCAACAAAAAATGATTGAGTGCTTCTTATGTGCCAGGCACATAGATGCTGGGGATACAACTATGAATAAAATGACTTTACTATTCTCATGAAGCTTGCATTGAGTGGGGGATACAGATGCTAAACAAATAAATGCATAAAATATATTTCTGTGTTGTTTTCCCCAAAAGCAGACCCTGAGACAAGGATTTGGGTGCAAGTAGTTTATTTTGGAGGTAACCTCATGAAGCACAAGGGGGAAGAAGAGAAATGAGGCAGAGAAGGGAGGAAAGTCAATAAAGAGTGTACTAATCATTGGGTTACCACTGTGGGCAACTGGGGCTGAATCCCACTGAGGATTCTCTGAAAGTCAGTGCAGAAAGCTACTCAGAGTTGTCCTCAAGAGGGACAAAATATTGGGATATTTATTCGCAAACTTCTGTGCCTCCTTGGTTCCTAGGGTGTTAACATTTCAACATTTCTGGTCTGCCTTGCACAAAGGCTGAAAATGTTTTCATTGCTAGAGGAAAGCAATAAGGCCTTTAGTCAGAGAGGCAAAGAAAGCCACAGACTGTAAGGGAAGTGTCTGTGGTGACCTCTGGGGAAGGCCAAAGATATGATCAAGGATCTAGACCGGGCATCATCAACCCCTGCTGTATTAGGTGGCAATAAGTGCTAGTAAGAAGAATAAAGAACACTAGAGAGTAGTAGTTGGGAGATAGAACTTCTGAACATAACGTGGTCAGGAAAGGCCTCTCTGAGGAGGTGATATTGGAGTAAAGACCTGAAAGAAGTGAGAGAGAATGAGCCATGCATGCATTTGGGGGAAGATCATTCCAGGCAAAGGGAGCAGTGAATGTAAAATCTTAAAGCAGGAGGGGGCTTGGACCTATTTTCAAAGGGGATCTAATAGGATTTGCTGATCGATTGGATGTGGCGTGTAGAAAGATGGAGTCATGAATGATTCTAGGGGTTTTGGCCAGGACGTCTGGCAAAATGGAGCTGCTTATCTAGTGAGATTATGAAGGGGAAGGAACATATGGGGGTGTGATTTCAGGCACGTTACGTTTATGATAACTTTCAGCCATCCAAGTGAGAATGTTGAGCAACACAGTGGTGTATGTTTGAAGTTCAAGGTAGAGATTAGTTCTAGAAGAACAAATTTGGGAGTCATCTGTATGTAAATGATATTTAGGGCCACAGAACTGAATGAGATAACCTCAGGAGTGTTTGTAGATGAAAAGGGAAGCCCTGGAGTATTTCAAGCTGTAAAGGTCAGGAAGATGAGGAGAAACCAGCCAAGCGATCTGAAAACAGGGTGGTACCCAGGGACAGGTGAAGTAAGTGTTTTGAAAGGAGCCAGTGATTGTGTTAAATGCATGGGGAGAACTGTGCTGAGTGAGCGGTGAATGGTTTTGGTCTGGATCATATAGGTTCCCAATGAAAAGAAGTGCTAGGTTTCATGATAGTCATGTAATTGAGGGTCAGAAGGCGCTCACGATGGGCTTCAGAGCAAAGCTGAGGTTAGAGAACATTTAAGGGAAGGGAGATGTTCCCTGAGAGACAACTGTAATGGGTTATCCAGTAGTTCAGAGAAGAATAGAG
This sequence comes from Lipotes vexillifer, assembly GCF_000442215.2. Lineage (NCBI taxonomy): Eukaryota > Metazoa > Chordata > Mammalia > Artiodactyla > Lipotidae > Lipotes > Lipotes vexillifer. The sequence continues at coordinate 287,617 of NW_006796259.1, forward strand.
TGAAAATTAAAACTTGAAGGGGAGATTTTGCTTCAGTGACATTTTCCTGGGGTCGTTGGACATGCTAATTGGTGCTCAGAAAGTGACTACCTGGATGTGGAGATTCAAATCCTTACTTAAGATTTTGATTAAAAAAATTAAGAAACCAAAACCGTTTACAGTTTTGTGAATGAGTACATACATTTAAGCTAATAAAACTCTATACCTAAAAAGGATAAAGTGGCTGGGTGACTTTGGGCAAATTACTTAGCCTCTCTGAACTCAATCTTCTCTTAAATTAAATGGGAGGTAAAAATACATATGTCCTGAATGAATATGATGCCATGTGAAAGTGCTTAGCAAAGTGTCTGAGAAGTAACGGGCAGAGAGTATATACTTTATTATATTCTTCCTTCTGTTGCCTTTAAACTGAATCTTGCACTTTAAACTGCGGGGATCAAAAGAAGTCATCATTATGAAAGCACTTTGAAAAGTACAGTGTTCTGGACCACCTGTAAGGCATTACCATTGTAGTATTGTAAGCAAGGAAGACAAACTAAGGTAATACTCTACTCTTTAGAGGGACAGTCTCCCTATTGGAGGCTATCAGCAGAGCTGTAAATCTAGCTTCCTGAAGATTCCTAGATCAGATCCTGCAGTGTTCCTGAGTGAGATGTGACCCGTGGCTGACTGCTTATACCCTTCCTCCAGAGACCCCTCCACCCCAGAAGAAAATTCCATTGAATAATGTAATAAATTACAATTGTCATTGCTATCCTTTTATTCCTCCATATATTATACAGGACAACAAAGTCCTTTATTTCCCCGTTTTTTAATTTGTCCCTATTCCCTTATTCCTTATTTTTCTCCCCTTGCCTTTGATTAGAATTGATGAGGAAAATATTGGTAAATGTTGATTTTCCTCTCTAACCCTAGGGGATGCTAGTCTACCAGAAGGGAGTCCAAAGACAAAATCCTCATTGTGACCTTATGTTTTCTGCTGTTGTCCTCAACTTTTCCCTCTTCCAAATTGTTATAATTAAGAGAGTGCCCATTAAATGATTTCCCTTTGTCAGATGGATTATGTTTTATAATGGAGCCAAGTTCTATACTCATTATGAATCCCCAGGCCAGTGCCAACAAAATGTCGGCACCTTTTCCCCCACAGTTGCTGATTAGCAGAGGAAGGTCACTTAACGACAGTTTGGGAGGAAACCTGTGTAGCTTTCAGCCAATGGCCTCCTATCCTTGAATGTCAATAAGGTGTTTTTCTTCATCTCAGGCCCTCTGCTCTTTATGAAGTAGGGTTTAAAAACTGTGCTGGCATCAAAGTGACCCAGAACAACAAACAGCCAACAAAGCTCAAACTAAAGTGATATTGAATTGACCCGCACAGACCTGAAAAATGTCCCATGCTGGGGATCCTGGTGGGTCAAGATACCTGCCATCCTCATGCTGTGTTCTCATGCTGTGATTACACCTCCAGGTCACTGTGGCCAAGCTCCCTAATGAAAAGGAAATGATCCCATCAATCGCCCAGGTGTTTGGCAGAGGGTAGACTAAACATCTGTTTGATTGAATGGTTTTCTCTCATGCCAGATGTTTGATATCAACTAAGCACAGTGTGTGAGTAGACCCTTTAGAAGAGCATTTTCCTGAGGCCCTCCATCACTTCTAGTCTGTAGGAAATTCTTCTCATACTAACTCATATAACTTTTGATTCTGAGATGGAATCTTGCTTGCTTTGCTTACTGTATAATTTCTTTGTATTTTTACCAACTCCCCATCAACAACTCTCCAGCTTTGTTTGATTCCCTCTTCCATAAAGATATCTTTGGCAGAGATGCCAGGGGTGGTTATAGCAAAGCAAAAATGTATTAGCATGAGCACAGCATTTAGGTATATTTTCATGGCACAGAATATCTCACAAATTATCCCTGCGTTGAGTTTTCCTTAGAGCACTACAGGGAGTGGCTATCACTTACCAGTTAGACATTCTGGATTCTTGGTATAATAGAGTAGATCTTTTGTAAGCATGACAGTGTTCTTTCTACCATCCTCTGTTTAGCCAGAGAACGCTCCTATGTCTGAGAGGAAGTCTCTTGGTAGCACTGAGACATTTGGGATCCGAAACAGTATAGAGTGGAGTTGGCAGTGTGCTGGGGTAGAAAGAGTCCTGGATTAGGAGTCAGGATTTGAGCAGTAGAGCCAGTTTATTCATTGACTCTCTAAGTGACCTGGGCATCAGTGCAACTCTCTAGGCGTCCATTTCCTGACCTGAAAAATGGTGAAATACAACTGAGATTTGTAGGGCTCTAATAACAATTTGTGATTTGCTGAAACCCAGGAGGTGATGAATGAGATATAATCAATGTCATGACACTGAGTTGGGATTGCTGCTTGAGGAAAAAAATTCCATAGAGGTAAGAAAAGACGTTGCACAATGGTTGCACAATACAAGTGGTTGTATTTACTTCCAAATGTTCCTAGGATGGGCAATGTATTAAACATGATTGTGTCATTAATACCACGGAGTGAATTTGTTAAAAAAAGAAGTTTCATTCTTACTGAAAAGCACAAGAAAAATGTTGTTTGAAAGTGGACATAGGGAACATTAAAAAGGTTTTGGATGGGAAAGAAGGTTCATATGCACTGCTCTGGTGGCGGTGAGTGGGCTGGTGACTGACACTGAGTGAGGAGGGATAAAAAGGACAGGCAGGAAACATGGAAAGAGGATGCGGAGGTACAGACGACTAATTTGGCCAGTATCACATCTTTGTCAAGAACGGGCCCCCTCCCTCTCTTAAATCCTGCTGGATGGATGATAATATCTCAGGGTCAGACGGATCAGACCATTAACAATCTGGGCACTAATTAGGCATCCAAATAGCCTACATTAGCCATTGCCTTATCTTCTGAAATTGAAGAGAACTGTGTATATTTCTGAGTAAATAAAATGTGTATTCTAAAAAGCTATAGTTTTAAGAATAGGAGGTTTTAGAGAAAATAAATAAATATGTAGGTACTGGTTTTTGATGTTCCTAGATGAAATTTCTAAACTCCCTGGTTGTTGTTAAGCGTTCTGAAAGCATTTTAACATTTGTAAAATGCTCAACTAATCATTCAGAATATGGGTCGCTATTATCAGCATTAGTTTACTCATACCTGACAGAGCTATGCGGGAAAAAAAAACCCCAAAAACGAACCTGGCCTGACTTTGGGTCTCCAAAACTCAGAATGCAAGACTTTAACCTCCATGGCTCTAACATATACATAATAAAAAGCATACCATAAGCACTGGCCATGTTTTTGGCATTCAAAGCAAATTTGCTTGCTTGTTTTTTATTGGAGGGTCTGAAGTTTTTTCTTCCATGGGTCTGGAGTATTCTTCTAAATATTCTGCTCAGATTTTTCATCTCTCCTCATCCATCCCTGATTCCTCTTATCTCCTCCAGAAATGGTAAGGGTCAGGGAAGAGGGAACATAGCTAGAGTAAAATTCCCATTCCTTGGTCCCAACACTTTTTCTCTCGGAAATAATACCTCAGCTGAAGACCCAAACCTTCAAAGAGAGCTTCCAAGGGTGCATTTCATCAAGGCAGCCAGTGACTGGAAAGGGTGGAGGGAGGGTGTGGGTGTTCTCCATACCATACCCTTTACGTGCAAGGTCAGTGCTCATCTGCCTGGGCTGGGTTAGGGGCAGTTGTGCCTGGAGTGCTGGGGCCAAGGTGACTTCTTGGAGGTCCCCTGGTTTCCACAGCAGTACCCAAGAACTGCTCAAACATATGTGACATAAAAGTCCATATGGTTTCAGTTTCCTTTACTACATTACTGTTCTTGCTTTGTTTGTGCACAGACCTGCCTTACTCAAAATTCCTGCTCTGCTAGGCCTCTTCTGCCACAGAACTAGGGGTGGGATGAGGTTAAAAAAACACTGAAATGGAAGAGAGCTCAACCGGCTCATTCTGTGTAATAAAATCCATTTCACTGTGGTCCTAATTTCATCAAGTAATACAAGTCAACATCGGACATTAATGAGAGAAGGTTTCCAATTAGATTCAGTCTGACACTGGCCCTGCTTCTCAGTCACCTTCAATTGTCAGCGATAAAAAAGGACAGTTCAATATGATACGGATCATTCACTCTGAATCTCCACAACTCATTTATGACAACAGAACTAACAGAGCCTGGGGAACTGCAGAGTTGTTTTTCATTATCCTGGCACACTGGCTTCCAACTACAGCTGCAATGATCTTCAGTGCCTTTCCATACAGCACATAGTTAATGAACAGCCTAAGATGTAATGGCACCCAGAATTCTGACTGAAGATCTCAGTGATCCTTTTGTTTGGGGAAGAATGGGTGGGTCTTCAGGAGAAGAAAAGGAGAAAAGAGATTTAAAAAGAAAAAGTGTTTTGTTTTCATAAGTGACGTGGGTTCTGCTGGGAGATAGGGTGGCATCCCGGTAGCATTCGGGGAGGAACTTAGAGAAACCAGCTCTGGAGCACTAACTCACAGAGCGCCTTGGAAGTGACCACATACCCAAATCATGTTGTCTAAAGTAATGGGATAATCTAGGGTTTAATGAAAGCTAGTGCCAGAATCAACATAATTCCAATAAGGTAAGTAGGGCCTAACCACTAGGATTTCTGGGAAATAATGCTATTTAGAGACAGTTGTGCACCAGTATTCCATGTGGTCCGGTCAGGGTTCCTCCAGTGGGTAGGGATTTGGGTCCAGGAAACAGATCCCCAAGATCTGGAAATACAAAGACTAGTGTGGTTGAGCCTCAGCCAACCAAGCAGCCTGGGGTGCATTCATTTTTTCACTTAACAAATATTATTGAACAGTCACTCTCTGCTGGATATGGTGCTTCATAGGTACAGATGGTGAGCATTATGGACTCTGTCCCAGGGAAGGGAAGAGTAAACAGGCAGCCAGAGTCAAAACTCTAGGCGAGGCAGATGGAAGCCTTTGAAGCTTAGCACATTCAGGGACTTCAGTAGACTTAACTATTTTTTTTCTCTCGACTTAGCAAGCATATTGTCAATTCTCAGTTCTATTATTTTTATTGCCACAATAATACCAGCTACATTTCAATATCAAAGTACATGGGTACTGGGAGGCAAGGTAGGGTACTAGCTGACCAGAGGATCAGGATCCAGAAGGGTGTAGGTGTTGAGAACAAGATAAGGTAGGCCCAGGCCAGTCAGGCATCTCAGATGGGCATGGCAAAGCTCTGAGCTTGAAATCAAGGCTAACAATCTAGGCAATGTATGTGAGATACAAGCCATGAGGAGATGATAATAGTGATACAGCCTTTGCCTCAGCCAGGGTGGTTCTTAGATGCACTTTGCTGTTGCCCGAGCTAGTCCTCCTGGATTCTCCATGTGGGAGCAGGTAGGTAGGTGGAGTTGAGTGAGCTTCTCTCCTGAAGCTGCTGTAGGTTTAATTATCTTGTTTATTTAGGAAGAAGTTTTATAATGTCAGTTTGGATCTCCTCTTATTTGCTTGAGGTGGCAAGCTCACCTCTAGGGCCGTGCACTGAAGATAGGAGTTATAAACACTCAGAGAGTCCACTATTCTTACTCCACACGTCTCCAAAGCCTCAGCCTTCAGAATGAGTGAAAATCAAGGCAATGTTGTGTAGTTCCAGGATTACAAAATAAGAGATGGAAAAGACCTGTGAGGGCATGTGCGCCAGCCCTTATGGATCCATGGAACATAGCTTCCTGTGTCTTTGGCTCAGGTACTTTGTGTCCAATCAGATTTTAAATATCCCAGATGACAGACTCCACCTCTGATCTTGGAAGACAAATCTAGAAAATAATAAATTTCATTTTAAAGTACTTCCGTATGTTCAACCTTTGTTTTTTCTTTTCTTCATTGGGTTCCATTAATCTAATAGTGCTGGCTTTTTTCCCCTTGTTTTTAAAATATCTTTGCTTCCTCTATAACGTTTGTACCCTTCAAATATTTATAGACTTCCTTGTCTTTCCTCAATCATTAGCCAAGTCATGCATGTTTAGCACTTTAATCTTCTAGCCTCTTTTCATAAATCAACGCTCACATTGCTGGCGTCATTTTTGCCCCTCTGCCTATTTGATCTATACCTTTCTGATTCAGAGGTGTCCGAATCTGAATTCATTTATTCCATTGCGAGTGTCACTATTACTGTAAACATCTTAGTGAAAATCTTTCTTTCCCATCTAACATCAAAGCCAGCCCTGGACTCTTCCTGCAAAATTTCATAACCGACCTGGACTTAATCATTCTTCCTTTCAAGACCATCTAGGAGGCAACAGAGTGTGGTGAAAAAATCTGTGCACTAAGCTTTGGATTCAAGTCCTTGCTTTGCAACTAATTAACTGTATTCTCCTAGAGAAAGTCACTTTTCGTGTCCAAGCCTCAGTTTCCTATCATATAAAAGGAAGGATTGGACTAGTTGCTTTTAAGGAGGAATCAAGTCCTAAAATTCTATAATGGTCCTGGATTCATGAATTAAATAACCTTGTAGAAATTACTTCCCCATCTTAACTTCTAATTTTCTCTCCTAAAATGGGAGTTATAAGTCTTCTATTGTTTAGCTCATCAACTCATTTTAAGGATCAAATGAAACCAATACGTGAAAGTGCTTTTAAAATTATAAAGTGCTGATCAAACAGAAGGTTTTTATTATTGTTATTGTTGTCATCATCATTATTTTTATTAGTAGCAGTAGTATCACTATGACAATTACAAGTGTCACTACTACTACTGCTGCCTCAGACTCTGTGATAACGTGTTCTTGGCTCTGAGGCTGAAAGTCACTCTTTCTGTTAAATGGTGGCTTTGCTCAGACCACTGATTCCTGGGATAACATTATATGATACTAAATTCTTCCAGACGTAGCAAAGTTTTGTAGCTATTTTAGTTATTGGTGATGGAAAAATATACCTTATTTTCCTAACCTGTGTGTCTTGATTTTATGACCAAGTTTATTTCACTTCATCTAATCACTGCTGTTTTAGATGATTGCTTCCTAGGAAAAATATCTTGCATTTCCCTCCTAAATTGGATCTCAATATATCTTTGCCAGAGAATCTGCATTATTTATTTGTCCTCAGTGGTGTTTCTACCACATCTTAAAAAAATATCAGATGAAAATTTCATCAGTGTGCTGTTTATCACTAATGGAATTGATTAAAGAGTTAGAAAGAAAGAAAAAAAAAAAAGTACTCTGAAGGTTAAAAGATCCAGGAATACTAGTCTAAATGAGACAGCACTACGTAGTGCCTTTTAAAAAGCAGTGCATTAAGCTGAGAAGCAGCTTGCTAGAGTGGCAGAATAAGTAGGATTAAAACTCAGGTCCTCTAACTCAAATCCCATAACCTTTCTTTGTTGATATGTCTTCTTCTTAATTGTAGTTCCAATTTGCCTACTTCTGTGACATTAATCTATAATTGTCTTTGGTAGTGTTTAGACAGTTAACTATTCCAGGAATTTTTGCATCTGAAAACAAAGTTTCCCAGGGTCAGCAGTGTCTTAATCCAAAAGAAGCAATGATAGACTCTCCAGCATGACGATATTGTGGAGAGAAGCTCTCTTGGTAGAAGGTTTTCCCCAGTTCCACAAATAATGTTCACAAGACAATGTCTATTATATTTACAGGTACGTAAGGCTGGCCTTGACAATGGTGCTTATTAAATGTGAGATTTCCCAGAGGTTACGATGCCTGAAATTATTAATAACAATCGTGAGAAGAGTACTACATCCCTTTATTGACATTTTTCTGCTCTATCCTCAAGTGTTGGATATATTTTATAGAGAAAAATTATCTTACCCCCTCTGATATACAAGTCTCCAGTGAGAACCCAGGTTTGAAAAATAAAATAGAAAGCATTATCCTACTAAAGGTCTAGAGCTTTGAAAAGTTTACTCAGTGTAAACCTCAAGTCTTGGAATTGGAGTTGGAAATTCTGGTTTCTCCTCCTGTTTTCTACTCATTTACTCTGTTATCTTGGACAAACCATGTCACTACCCTGAACTTCAGTTCTTTGTGTATAAAAGAGTAACAAAGCTTGCCTGGACTGCATCCCAGAAATATAATAAAAATTAAATGAAATTATCGTAAGATAATCATTATTTCCACTTAGAAAGTTTTGAGCAAGTGAGTAACTTAGCATGCTGCCAGTTAAACAGGAAAAAAAAAACAACAAAATAAAACATGTTTAATGCACTTGTGGACAATAAGAATAAGTGGATTTTTACTTCAAATGCCCAGAACTCAGCACTGAGGAAAGCTGGTTCAATAACTTATTAGGAAAAGGAAGAACCCAAAAGTAGCCCTTGTCTGAGATCAGCAACTAGATTCAAGTCACTTGATACAGTTTCAGTCTATCAATGCTGAGGATATTCTAAGAAGTTTGACTCAGAGTGTGAGTGAAAACAGGTCTTTAAATAATGATTGGTAATGGAGGCACCCCAGCTAGGCAAAGTAGCAATTGTGAATAAGTATTGCAGCTCATCAAATTTTGCTCACATAGTATATATACTGTCAGTATTCACATATGCTATTAAAGTAATAAGTACATAATATCTTACATGTATCGATCACTTCATGTGCTCTGTTCCAGGTGCTTTGCTGCAATAAATTATTTAATCCACACAATAATCCTCTTTTATAACCCCCTTGTTTCAGAAGAGAAAATGGAGGCACAGAGAAGTTAAGTAACACACTCAAGGTCACGCTATTAAGGGGCAGAGCTTGGATTTACATCCAAAGCAGACCAACCATAGAGCTTGGATTTACATCCAAAGCAGGCCAACCATAGAGTCATTAAACAGTGATGGATCTGGGTTTTGTTGGTCCTGAAGCTTATACAATTGGAGGACCCTCTTTAAGTAAAAATACCAAAATTACTGATACAAAATTGCCAAGGCCCCTCACAAGGCCTTGGAAACTTAAACTTTATTGTATTCACAGTAAATTCTCCTTGCCTCTACCGTGTGCACCATTTTGACTGAGTTGAAGTTTTGGAGAAATGACAGTATTGACATCATTTACATCATTTGATTTACCCACAAACTTTTACCCATGTAGATAGTTAATAACTGATATTCCATGTAGTAATAGTTAATATCTAGTATTTCACATTATAATTCAGAAAACTACTAATATCCAATTAGTAGCAGCTACCGGAAATTATTGCTTTTTCCTGGAAGGAAGTAAAAACTTTCAAAGTGTTTTGTTTTGCTTTGTTTTGTTTATATAACAAAAGGTTTAAGTGGGAAGAAATGGCTAGAGAATGGCTAGTAAAGACCCCTCAATTTGGGGATAAAAGAGAGAAGCCTCAAGAGGAAGAGGCGCAGGGAGACTATTTAAGACCACGGGTCTTGGAATCTATCCATTTGGATCATAGACTTATAAAGCCAAATCTCACCCACTACTCTCAGTTTTCTTATCTGTAAAATGGTGCTGATAAATGCCTACTTTAAAGGGAGGTAGTGATTGAATGAGATACTAAGTGAAGAATCCTTACTGTAAAGTCTAGCAGATGAAAGTAAGAGCAGAAATAGAAGCTAATAGTAGTTGCTCTGGTTGACGTAAGACTTGTTCAAAGTCGCGCAGATGTACTGGTAGAATTGAGGCTAGAATCAAAATCTCTTGATTCCTGATCAAAGGACCTTTTCCAACCCTCCAAATCATTTCATTCCCAAAATGAATGCAATGATGGAAATGACACAGTCATAATTTCAGGAAATCCAGGCATTTCTAGGAGACAGGGGTGGTAAATGGGAACAAAATGTCTACGCTTTGGGTTCCCCAAGTGAATAGCTACGCATTTTGAGAGTGGGTTTATATAACTTAATGAGGTGTTACCATTACCTAGCAAGGCTGTTGGTAGAAATTTAGTTCCCATATAGTACTAGCACTTTTTGGGAACTGGAACTTATTGGTCCCAGAGGGAGAAACTTGTTTCTCTGGGAAATTCTATATTCAGGGCCCTGGACCTCCCTCTGTTTTTCTTTCAGTCTCACTACTGAATCCACATGTCAGTAAATCTGAGTTAGAAAACTAACAGTAACACCTGGTTAGAAAAGTTACAAGTAATTTCTTATAGAGTTTTGCTGGACTGGCCTTGCAAATTTTGGGTAAATCCCCACCATGCATTTGACATTAAGCTGGGGACTTGGGCATCATCTGTGTTAGTTGGCATTTCTAAAAGGACAGAAATACATAATCTCTTGGTCATTTTTCTCAGTGACCCAAACAGGTTACAGTTAATGGTGGAACTTTGATAATTAACCTCTTTGAGCCTAATATTCTTCATCTTCAAATGGAGAAATGGTTGTTACTTCATAGGGGTTTGTTCTCATTTAACTAGATAGAGTGGTATCTGACACATGAGAGGTTTCAATAAATGTTTTTTTTAAAAATTTTTTAATTTTATTTATTTATTTTTGCTGTGTTGGGTCTTCGTTTCTGTGCGAGGGCTTTCTCTAGTTGTGGCAAGTGGGGGCCACTCTTCATCGCGGTGCGCGGGCCTCTCACTATCGCGGCCTCTCCCGTTGCGGAGCACAGGCTCCAGACGCGCAGGCTCAGTAGTTGTGGCTCACGGGCCTAGCTGCTCCGTGGCATGTGGGATCCTCCCAGACCAGGGCTCGAACCCATGTCCCCTGCATCGGCAGGCGGACTCTCAACCACTGCGCCACCAGGGAAGCCCTCAATAAATGTTAATCCTTATTTTTATTAGTTTGTCCTCTTGCACAGCATTTGACAAAAATAGGTGTTTTTTCAAAATATCAATTTTTTATAATATAAAGTTTATATTTTTCAATATATAAACTTAAGTTGGAGGAATGTTTGAACAAAGTGAAACTGATTTCTTACTATAGGATTTCTCAGAATCTTTGTGCTAGTATACATTTTGAAACATCAGGAGGGAAGGAAGTGCAGTGTGTTGGGTTTCCCAAGCTCAATTTCTAGGTGCAGTTTGCACATGAATATGCCAGTGTTTTGTAGAACACAGTTTGGGAAATGCAGTCCCTTACCCAGAATAATCTCTAGGAAGAGAGGATGGTCTCTGAACTCTCAAATCAAACCTGTGACTCTTTATGGAGATTCTCAGAAGTTAAGCAGCAACTGTTGCAGGAGAAGTGGTTTATTTGGAAATGATGGATGAGTCAGGAGGTTGTATGGTCACAGTAAGCTTCATTTTGGGAGAAATGAGATTAATTTCATAGAAGTGTATCTCTTTATTCCCATTTCCTCAGTAAAGAATCCTGTGTCAGGAAAGCTTTATTGAACACCAAAATTGGCACTCCCTTTTCTAGTGTCCAGCGTTGTTATGAGGAAGAGGCTGCCCAGCCAGGGCTGTATCTCCCAGCTGCTTGTCTCCATGTGTGGGCATGTGACCAGTTTTACCAATGGAATGAGAGCAGAAAGGATGTGTGCCATTCTGGGCCAAGGCTTTTAAGCAGTGGTTGTGCCTCCTTCAGGTTTTCTTTCCCTTTCCACTGGACGGATATGTTAATCCTTATTTTTATTAGTTTGTCCTCTTGCACAGCATTTGACAAAAATAGGTGTTTTTTCAAAATATCAATTTTTTATAATATAAAGTTTATATTTTTCAATATATAAACTTAAGTTGGAGGAATGTTTGAACAAAGTGAAACTGATTTCTTACTATAGGATTTCTCAGAATCTTTGTGCTAGTATACATTTTGAAACATCAGGAGGGAAGGAAGTGCAGTGTGTTGGGTTTCCCAAGCTCAATTTCTAGGTGCAGTTTGCACATGAATATGCCAGTGTTTTGTAGAACACAGTTTGGGAAATGCAGTCCCTTACCCAGAATAATCTCTAGGAAGAGAGGATGGTCTCTGAACTCTCAAATCAAACCTGTGACTCTTTATGGAGATTCTCAGAAGTTAAGCAGCAACTGTTGCAGGAGAAGTGGTTTATTTGGAAATGATGGATGAGTCAGGAGGTTGTATGGTCACAGTAAGCTTCATTTTGGGAGAAATGAGATTAATTTCATAGAAGTGTATCTCTTTATTCCCATTTCCTCAGTAAAGAATCCTGTGTCAGGAAAGCTTTATTGAACACCAAAATTGGCACTCCCTTTTCTAGTGTCCAGCGTTGTTATGAGGAAGAGGCTGCCCAGCCAGGGCTGTATCTCCCAGCTGCTTGTCTCCATGTGTGGGCATGTGACCAGTTTTACCAATGGAATGAGAGCAGAAAGGATGTGTGCCATTCTGGGCCAAGGCTTTTAAGCAGTGGTTGTGCCTCCTTCAGGTTTTCTTTCCCTTTCCACTGGACGGATGAAGAAGATGCTATAGCCCCTGTAGCACAAAAGGGAAGCCAGGGTCTCTGGACCATCGCCTGGGGGAAAGCTGTGTGCTGAGCAGCAAATCTGATTGGACTATTACACAATGAGAAATAAAATCCTACTGTGTGTGATAAGGCACTGATGTTTTGAAATATTTTTGTTACAGCAGCTGATATTCCCTAACACAACCTCCTCCTTTTCTTTTTTCCAGAAGTATTTTCTTCCTTAAAAGAGTTCTATTAAACATTAGCTGAGGGTTCAGTTCTGTGTGAGACAAGGGGTTATGGGAAGGGGAAATAGAGGTGTTCAAGACATAATACCTTTTCTTGGAGAAGCCTACAGTCTGGTCAGAGAGACAATGATCCAGGACACATAGACATGCAAGTTAGGACTCCCTGAGCTCCTGCAGCTTGTTACAGTCTTTGAGGTTTTCCTGCTCTGCAGAGCAGCTTTCTAGGAGACATGGCTACTTTGATTGACTGTGCTTGGGACAGGATGGATGTGGAACAAGTAATGTGCAGGCCAGGGTTTGTAATTCCCTCCAGACTTAGCCTATTAGCCTGCCACCTGCTGCTGAAAAGTCTCCAGATAACTGGTGGCTGCAGTGATGGCTTTTAGTTCCAGTTGAGTAATTCTTTTTTTAAAAAATGAATGAAGGAATTTTTCCACCTTTATTGATGTATGATTGACACATAAAATTGTAAGGTATTTAAAATGTACATTGTGGTGATTTGATATATATGTATACACTGTGAAAGGATTCTCTCCATCAAGTTAATGAACACATCCATCACCTGACATATTTACTTTTTTTTTCTTTTTGGAGAGAGCATTTAAGTTCTACTCTCTTTGTAAATTTCAATTATACAATACAGTGTTATCAACTATATTTATCGTGTTACACATTAAGTCCCTAGCTGAGTAATTCATAATTGTGGGTAAGACATTTCTTCTCAGAGTTTCAACTAGTACTTTGTTTTCTACTTGTTGGGTTCACATACTTATTCATTCAGCAAATCTTTGAGTATGTACACTATGCTAGGTGCCTAGAATGAGCAAACTTCCAACTTTTCTCTCCTGGAGCTCACAGATTAAGATATACCCACAACCCCCAGCAAATGTAACAAGGGCTGTAATAAAAGACAGGAGAACTCTGCTCTGTGGGGTCAGAGGAAGGAGTGATGAACTCAGCTAGAGGGAGTTGTGGGGGAAGCCCACAGGAGGTGTTACTGAGGAGAGTTCTAAAGGAGGAGTAGGAATTTTCAGGAAAACAGGGGAGAAGTGATTAGAAGTTCCGATACGCAACGCTGGGAAAGACAAGGGATTGAGAAAAGGTCGAATGTTGGAGAAAGCAAGAAGCTTAGTGTGGATGGTATTGAAAATATCCCCTGAACCTGTAACAGTACCCGTCACAGAGACGGTGCTCAGTAAATATTTGTGTACTACATAAATGGCATACTAAGGAGGTTGGTGTTTATCCTATAAAGGGCTAGATGCCATCAAAAATTTTAAAGTCGATGATTCAGATATATAAAAAAAAGAAAAGCAGAAGATGAATTTCTAAGAAGCCTATCACTTGATTATGAGAGAGTCTCTTGGAATACTAAGGCTACAATATAGATTTTCATTATGGGCAACAGAGATGAGGGGGTTATAATGCTGTGACTTTGAAATCTTAACTATGACATTATTTGCTACTACCTTGCAATATCAGGAAAAAGAACAGGCCCTAAGGCAAGCACTGAAAAGCACAGAAAATAAGACTTGGTTGATGAGTTACTTATTGAGAACATATGTGAATGGAAAATGGGATGTTGAAAACCTTCCTATATAAACTGAAGGTTGTTTATCCTGTAGTACAATCAATCCCTATTATGTTAGTATAAATAAAGCCTTCAGAGAATCAGAGATACTCTGAAATTTTGTTTGCATTCTCATCCACAGATGATGCTAAAAAAGTAATGCAGTGAAATCATTTGGAGGTTGCAGACAAGGATGGAAAACTTATTTGAATTCAAAACAAAAGCATCATTCTGAATCGGAAAGCAACTATGTATACACGTAGGTTAATGCATTTTCGAAGCAAGGAACTGGAAATGCCAAAGTATCACTACATCTTCAGAGCTATGTTGAACCCAAAAAAGATGATTGTTATTTCCAAATGGCACTACTGCCCACAATTACGTTGGCTGGAAGTATAAGGTCCCACTGGAAGCAGTGAGCTTCACCTTCCACCAGGTTTAGTACAATAGGGTCATGAAAAATATCTTGTGCCAACTATTTTAGCTAGCAAGAAAATAGTCCAGTTTGACGATGCTTAAAAATTCACATCGCAGTTTAGCTAAGAAATAGTCTCTCATCATCTCCGTTTTCTTTCTTTTATGGGGTGTTTTGGCAGAACCCCCTCTGACCATAAACAAGCAGGGCTAGAGGGGAGACGATTTGAGGACCATTACCTGTGTTCTTCCCCAGGAAAAAAGGTATGGAAAGAGCCCAGATCTGCTCATTCGTAGTTCACTTTTCAGCTTGCTACAGTCCCATCCAAGGTTCACTTTTCTAATGCCCTCTGAATTTGTAAGGAAGTCTTTCAAGGGGGATATTCTGACATAATTCATATTTCAAAGGCCCAGGAGGGTCCAGGGGAAGTAAATTTTCACTGATAAGGGCTACCATTACATTCCCAAGCTTGCTTCTATCAGAAGGCTATCTTTTAGGGCGTTGGTTCCTGTGACCTGGTGTGCTGGATATACTATGCTTGCTCTTGCATATCTACTTTCTGCCTTGCTTTCTGTTCTTGAAGGTTGACAAACATGGATAACATCAGTGGGCTGCCTTGCCCTGCACTTTGCCAGATTCCTTCAAATCACATCTCCTGTCAGAGCCTCTCTACATGGCTCTGTGTCTCCTGGTCTGGGTAAATGCTTACTGCTCTCATCCCATCAGTCCTGGGGAGGTGATAATGTCCCACTGTTACTACATTCTCCTTGTGGTTTCCAGGTACCCTTCTCTCATCTCTATGAATAGTCTTTTTGTTAATCTCTCCTTAAATTTTGCCAATTCAAGTATTCCATCTAGTTTCTATCTAGTTTCTACTCTAGTTAATGTCAGTTTCACTCACAATTGACTCGGCAGGTGCCACCTCAGGTAGTTGCTACTGTGTCAATGCACCAATTCCCCAACACTTTATAATTTGCCAGGAAGAAGAAATTATCTTATGTACCTTTAATCCCACATAGCAACCTAACATGGAGCCTGGTGTACTGTAGGTGCTCACTAAATATTGGTTCAGTGAATGACTAGCATGTTAATTGACAATTTTGGGTCTCAAAGTTTCAGACTAGTTAAGAGTAGAACATGTAAATGAATGGATAAACTGTGGTGTATATATATATATATATATATATATATACAATGGAATATTATTCAGCCATAAAAAATAATTAAATCTTGCCATTTGTGACAACAGGGATGGACCTCGAGGGCACTATGCTAAGTGAAATAAGTCAGACAGAGAAAGACAAATATCATATGATCTCTCTTTTATGTGGCATCTAACAAAAACAAAAAAATAAGCTCATAGATGCAGAGAACAGATTGGTTGTTACCAGAGATGAAGCGTTGGGGTGGGAAAAATGGATGGATGAACTGTTTTTGGTTTTATTTTTTATTTTGAATAAATTGAATAGCAATGAAAAAGGATGGAATACCTCCAAAGATACTAGAACATTTTCCAGGTGATTTAAAAATTCTCCAAACTTCAAAATTACTTAGAGCAAATAATTTTTTCAAGTCATGTGTTAAGTACTGTATATTAAAGAGTTGGGGGCTTCCCTGGTGGCGCAGTGGTTGAGAGTCCGCCTGCCAATGCAGGGTTCGTGCCCCGGTCCGGGAAGACCCCACAGAAGACCCCCGCGGAGTGGCTGGGGCCG
>NW_006796259.1:303993-338472 GCF_000442215.2 Lipotes vexillifer
CATGGCCACTGAGCCTGTGCATCCAGAGCCTGTGCTCCACAACGGGAGAGGCCACAACAGTGAGAGGCCTGCATACTGCCAAAAAAAAAAAAAAAAAGAGTTGGGATGAATTTTAGCAATTATTTAACTGAGCTACTCTTGCATGATCTTATCAAAAGAAATTTTCTTATCTCTGGGTTTCAGGGCAGATCATTATAAGGAGAATGCTTTTTCAAGAGTCAGGATAATAGTAGTTACTGTTTTTTTGAGTTCCTATTACTTTTTAGGCACTTTACAAGCATTATCTAACTTAATTTAATAATAATATATCTTGTTATAATTAGCCCCACTTATAAAATAAGAACTAAGGTTTAGGGAAAGTAGGTAAGTTACCAAACACATGTAGAGGAAGATCTAGTTTATGTCAAGGAATTACACTTGAGTTGCAGTGTGGGTGGGGGGAAGGCAAGATTCTAACACTTGGTCAGGAGGACGGGGAATAGCCTCTTCTGGGTAGGGAGGTGGTAGAGGGTAAAGGAGAGGAGTAGAGATTTCTGAGAGTGGTAGAGACCTGTTCCCCACTTGCATGCAGTTCCTAAAGCAGTTCTGGCTGTGAGAATCCTGTGGAGGCTGATACTGGTTTCTACTGCAACAGTAATCCTGCATTAACAGAGTACTGCAAAACATGGTGGCTTCACTGAAAGTTTGTACCCTTTGACCAGCATCAACCCATTTCCTCCTCCTCCTCCTATAGTTGATAATACTGTAATAATACTGTAGTGTATACTTGAAATTTGCTTATAGGGTAGATCTTAAGTGTCTTCACACACATACACAAATGGTAAAGCAAATAAAGCAAACAGTGGCTTAAAACAGCAATCATTTAGAATTGCTCATACACCAGCAATTTTACTGGGTTTTGACTGAGCTAGTCTGAGCTTAGCTGGGGACTCCACTGACTGCAGGTGTCCAGGTTGGCTGGGGAGGCTCACCTTCAGTTGGCTGGTGCAGCTCTGCCCTACATGGCTCTTCACATGCTTAGGACCTGCGTTCAAACTAGGGGATGTTCTCCTCATAGCAATGCTGGCGGCATAGGGAGACAAGTGGAAACATACAAGTCTTCTTAAGGTGTAGGCTTGGAACTGACACACTGTCATTCCCACCTCATTCTATTGGCCAAAGCAATTTACATGTCTCACCCCAACGTCAGGGGTTAGAGAGATACACCCCTTTAGCGGTAGAAACTGGAAAGTCAAGTGTCACATGACATGGCTCCTGGGAGGAGTGAAGAATTGGGGGAAACAATGCAATCCACCACAGCTGAACAGTGATTTTCAGTTCCCTGACTTCAAATGATGTTGACTAGATTTTGATTGGTTTGTATATCCTTTGTCCTATTTTCTGTGGCATTAATTTTCCATGGCCTTGAGAGCAACAGGGAGGGTCTGTGTGGTCAAGTCTGCAGTGTGGAAATGGCACACTGGAAGGGGCACATCTGAGTCAACCCAGCCAGGCCATCACCAGCCTTCATGTGTGCACCACTTGCAAATTAGCAAGAAACGTCCTCTGTTTTCCAACATTAGGTATTATCATTTTGGAGGAAGGCAATCATGCAACTACATATTTTTTTGCTTGTATATCATATAACAGTGAGATGTAAAACTATGCTATACCAAATCATGGAATTATTTTGAGTCATTTAGGAATTTAAATATTCACATGAACTCTTCTAAGAGCTGGTCCACCTCAGATATGAGGCATGGAGAAAAGCATTTTGAGAGGAAATCATATGTGAATAAGCTTGAAACTGGAAATAAACTGGTTTAACGTCACCTCTATAGGATCTGTTGTACAAAGAAAGAGAAGTGTTCCGTGTTGGTTTACCCCCATGAGGTTCCTCTTGTCTCCATCCCCGTCTTTCCCATTCATGGCAAGTTCACATGGGAGCTTGTGCTCATTAACAAAATGTCCCTAATGCGTCTCTCCTCCCAGTGTAACTTGCTCCCTGCCCATGAGGATGGCAGGTATCATCAAAGACGGAGAGCCTAGATCTTCAGCCTTCCTTAGGCAGCAGCAACTGACCTTTCCTACTTAACATCTTCTTACCTGAAGTTTCCTGTTTTCATGCCCTCTTACATATGGTTTGCATATTAATGTTTGTATACTTAGTTATATACATATATAATCTGAACTAATGGCATGTTTTCAAGAATTAACTACAAATTTTGTTTGACCTGTGATTGTCTATCCTGTTTACTACCTCCCTCCCCACTTTTTTGAGATTTAAATATATTTCCGGTATAGTAATGCTGATTTGCAAAACAGCATGGGAATTTCTGGCATGTTCTGATGAGAACAATTGAACAAAATATTTGGAATTTTGACTTTATTTAAAAACCCAGGAAGAAGTTTGCCATACCTTTTGTACAAAATGCTCGGCATTATTTTCTAATCAGTGGAGAGGCTGTGCACATTCCCTTGCCCATCCCAAGCCAATCACTTATGGCATTTTTCCAGCAGTGATAAAATAGAGGCAGGGCATAAAATGTCATAAGGAATGCTGGAAAAGAATGAGAAGTAACCCTTAAATATTGCATATTACCTATTCTTAGCAGCACTGAGTGATGTTGACCTTTGATAGGGATGTGTGTGTGTGTGCTCATTACTCCAAATGGACTATAAGTTCAACTTGCAAAGACTGGTAACAAAATTATAACTGTCCAATAGAAATGACCTGAAATTCATGCAGCTAGATCAAAAGCCTCCCCCAGCTCCAAATGAGCAGTAACTGGAATGAATTACATTATGGAGCCTTCCCAACTGCAGCTTAAATCATTTAAGGCTTGTTTAGTATGGCGCCTGCTGCTCACTTATTTTTAGGAGAGAAAAATGTACATTCTTGAGCAGAAGGGACTGAAGGATTTTTATACCCAAGGAAAAGCCTAAATGTGCCAAAATTTTGGAAGTGGAATTTTTAGAAGGGTAGCTGAATTTGTTGCTCTTGCATGAGGTTTAAGGGGGCTGAGATCACAGTGGAAAAACTAGCAGCATCATGACCCATCTCATGTCCTTCCTGTAGGAACCTTAGTGGGAGGCCATTGTAAAGGCTGCTTCCAGCTTTTTTTTTTTTTTTTTTTTTTTTTTGGATCACATGAGCTGCAGACTTCATTACAGCAAGCAAAAGGATGAGCTTAAGGAAAGAAGGAATGAACTGGAATTCCAAATATTTGCTTAATTTTCAAGGGAGCTTCAATCCTCATGATGCTTCAGGGTGAACTTTACATTTCAGAAATGAGAAACCCTGACCTAATTACTTTCTAAGCTCGCTGGAACTGTCATACCTTACGTAACACTCTGATGCCTTTACAAAAATAAGTGTTAGAGGAGAGAGCTGATGCTATATCCACATGTGAAAAGGGAATGAGGGCACACATCCGTATGATTCATGTCAGCTGTGAGAGAGCTTTGGTACATATCAATGCCTGTGATGTGAGATCACCAATAACCACATATGACTAATTAAGTAAGTTAAAATTAAATATAATTGTAAAGTATAAATACAATTAAATATAAAATGTAAGACTGGAAACAGTAAAACTGCTAGGAGAAAATATAGGCAGAACACTTTGACATAAATTGTAGCAATATTTTTTTGGATCTGTCTCCTAAGGCAAAGGAAACAAAAGTAAAAATAGACAAATGGGACCTAGTTACACTTAAAAGCTTTTGCACAGCAAAGGAAACCATTGATAAAACAAAAAGGCTACTGAATGGGAGAAAATACTTAAAAAATAATATGACTGATAAGGCATTAATATCTGAAAAACATAAATAGCTTATATAACTCAATATCAAAAAACCAACCTGATTAAAAAATGGTCAAAAGATCTGAATAGACATTTTTCCAAAGAAGATATACAGATGGGCAATAGGCATATGAAAAGATCTCAACATTGCTAATCATCAGAGAAATGCAGATCAAAACCACAATGAGACATCACCTCATACCTGTCAGAATGGCTGTCATCAAAATGTCTACAAATAACAAATGTTGGTGAAGATATGGAGAAAAGGGAACCCTATTATGCTGTTGGTGGGAATGAAAGTTGGTGCAGCCACTGTGGAAAACTGCATAGAGGTTCCTCAAAAAACTAAAAATAAAACTACCATATGATCCAGTAGTCCCACTCCTGGGAATGTATTAGAAGAAAATTGAAACACTAATTCATAAAGATGTATGCATCCCAATTTTCATAGCAGCATTATTTACAACTGCCATTTTATATATATAATGGAATATTACTCAGCCGTAAAAAATGAAATGCTGCCATTTGAAATAACATGGATGGACCTGGAGTGTATTATACTTAGTGAAATAAGTCAGATAGAGAAAGGCAAACACTGTATGTTATCACTTATATGTGGAATCTAAAAAATGAAACAATACTTTAATAAAATTAGAAAAAATGAAACAAATGAATGTAACAAAACAGAAACAAAGTCTCAGGTATAGAGAACAAATTAGTAGTTACCGGTGGGGAGATGGAAGTGGGGAGGAGCAAGATAGGGGTAGGGGATTAAGAGGTACAAAGTACTATGTATAAAATAAATAAGCTACAAGGATATATTGTATAGCACAGGGAATATAGCCAATATTTTACAATAAATGGAGTATGATCTATAAAAATATTGAATCATTACATTACGCACCTAAAACTAATATAATATTGTAAATCAGCTATACTTCAATTAAAAGAAGAAAATAAATATAATTAAACATTCAATACCTCAGTCACAATAACCACCTTTCACAGGAATATGAGGCCACTGTACTGGACATTGCAGATATAGAATGTTTTTATCATCACAGAAAGTTCTTTAGCATAGGAAGACTTAAAAAAAAAAAAAGTTCTTTAGGATAGCAGTAATAGACCTTTCTCCTACAAAAAAAGACTTACTCTTAGAAAAAGTTTTGGGCAAAGTACTTAAAAATTCCCAAATTAAAAAATTAATTGAAAACCCATATGTTTGCATGATCTAATTTCTTCTAATTTGTTTGATGTATATTGAAGTTTTGTTTGAATTTTTTGGTGCTTTCCTCCTACATATTGAATAAGTTTCCTGTTGTTCTGCATCACTGACTTTTTCCCCAAGTCTTCTGCACTACCTACCCAATGCGCTGAGTTTATTCCTACTTCCTTGCTCACACTGATGGTACCTCTGCATTTAAAAAGCCTTTCCTTCTCTTTTCTGCTTACCTCAAACCCATCCTCCCTGGAAGGCCTCATTTATATTCCACCTCCCTGTGAATATTTTTCAGACCACTACAGCTCACCTAATTACCTTCTGTTCTGATAATTTGCTGATTTTTTTTTTCTTTTGTGTTACCCTTTCTTTCATGTGCTGGCTTTCTTTTCTTAATTAGAATATAATGTCTTTGAGAACTGGGACTCTGTCTTATATCCTGCTCATCAGATATGACCTTTGCCAACATCCTGAACTCCATCAAATTCAGGAAGTTTAACAAACCTTTAATCTACAGTCATATTCCAGTTTTGTCAGTTGTGCCAATAATGTAGGGTTTTTAGTAGCAATTTTGTTTTTCTCTTATAAGAGCCAGTTCAGGATCGTGTGTTACCTTTAGTTATCATGGCTTTTTGGTTTTCTTTACGCTGGGACAATTCCTTAGTCTTTCATACCATTGATGTTTTTGATAAAAATACAGGCTGTTTATTTATTTATTTAATTAAAAAATTTTTATTTATTTATTCTTGGCTGCATTGGGTCTTCGTTGCTGTGCCAGGCTTTTCTCTAGTTGCGTAGAGCGCGGGCTACTCCTTGCTGTGATGCGTGGTCTTCTTGTGGTGGCTTCTCGTTGTGGAGCACGGGCTTTAGGCACGTGGGCTTCAGTAGTTGTGGCACGTGGGCTCAGTAGTTGTGGCTCGCGGGCTGTAAAGCACAGGCTCAGTAGTTGTTGCACACAGGCTTAGTTGTTCTACGGCATGTGGAATCTTCCTGGACCAGGGCTCGAACCATTGTCCCCTGCATTGGCAGGCGGATTCTTAACTACTGCGCAACCAGGGAAGTCCCAGGCTGTTTATTTAATATGTCCCTGAATTTGGTTTCTCTGATGTTTCCTCAAGATTGAAACCATGTTTTGCATTTTTGGAAGAACTACTATATGAATGACATTATATTATCCTCAGGTATTACATCTGAAGTGACATCATGTCTTTGTAAGTAGCCCCTTATAGGTGGTGTTAATTTTGATCACTTGGTTAAGCTATTGCCTAATTTTTCCACTGTATAGTTACTATTTTTTCCTTTTGTATTTAAACTGTAATCGTGGAAGAGCTACTTTGAGATGTAATACCCTTTTCCCCGTCAAACTTTTCCATTCCCCAAATTTAGCATCTATTGATGATTCTTGCCTGCATCAGTTTTTTACAATGATGGTTGCAAAATGATGATTTTCTAAATATATTCCCCTTTTCTCTATTTTTATGTCAGTATTCTATTCTAAGAGTTTTCCCTTTTATTATTCTGTGTGTTTGTTTATAGTATGAATTGATGGATTCTTTTTTATTTAATATGTTGTAACTTATTACTGTCCTTTATTTCAGTGATCAAATTTCCCGGATTTGGTCAGTTGGCATTCCTTCAAGCTGATCTCCGTGTCTTTGTGACATATCCCCACTTCTTCTTTTTTCAGTTCTTCTTTACTTTACTTTCTGATTCAACAATATGATTCAGACTTATCTAGTACTTTCTTGCCCCAGTCCTGGAATCAGCCATTTCTCCAAGGAGTTATGGCTCCTTTTAGTGGAGAATGGTATTTAGAAACCAAGATCTGGGCACAAATCTGCAATTTGGGCAGGGCTTTGTGGGCAAAGTTTATTTCTACTCAGTGTCACATCACCTGCAGTTGCTCAATTGAGAGATGCCCTATCTTTAAATCAGAAATGTCTTTCCATTGTTCAACTCTACTTTTTGTCTTTCAGTGTTTTTTCTTTTTAAACAGTTCTCTTCATATAGGTTTTGAACATTTCTTATTAACTTTAAACTATATTATCTTTTATTTTTGCTATTATAAATAGAACCTTCTTTTCTATTATATCTTCTATTAGATTATATGGGCGTGTGAAGGCTATTGATTTTTGCATGTTGATTTTAAAGCCTACCGGCTTGTTAAATATTTTTAATTGTTTGAATTGGTTTTATCATTATTCTCTAGGGTTTTTCAGGTATACCGTCATGTCATCTGCAGGTAGAGATAGTTTTACTTCCTTTCCAACTCATATACCCTGAACTGTTTTCTATTCTCTAGTTATGTTGGCTAATATCTCAAAGATATCGTTAAATGTAGCAGAGGCAGTGGTCATCCTTGCCTTCACCCTTGTCAGAACACCTCTAAAGTTTCTCCGTTAGGTAAGATGCTAGCTTTAGGATGGAAGTATACATATTCCATTACCATGTTAAGGTAATGGACCATTCTTATAGTCTCAAGTATTTTTATTAGGAATGGGTGTTCAATTTTGTTAAAGGCTTTTTCAACATCTTTATAAGATTTTTCCTCTTAAGCCTATTAATCTGGTGAACTATTTTAATGGATTTAATGCACAATATTTGCATCCCTGGTATAAACTCTTAGTCATGGTGTATTGTTTTCATAATGTGCTGTTGGGGTTTACTTGCAAATATTTTTTGAAAGAATTTTTGCATCAGTAGCTGTTAGATATATTAGTCTATCATTTTCTCTTTCTTGGAGTTTTTTTTTTTTTAAATCAGGTTTAGTTATAAATATCACACATACTTCATAAAAGGGATTTGGAACTTCTCTTTCATTTTCTATTCTCTTAAACAATTTATGTAGCATTAGGACTAACTGGTGGCTCTGAAGGTTTAGCAGAGATCTTGTGAAACCACCTGCACTTGTGCTTTTTGGTTAGATAGCTCCTTTATAACTTTTGCCGTTTATTCTACAGAAAATGATCATTTAAACGTTCTAATTCTACTGGAGTAAACTTTGGTAAATTAAATATTAATAGAAAATTATTCATTTTATCTAGTTTCCTAAATGTTTTTGGCATATGGGGTGAAAATTGATCTCATGTTTTAAAACATTTTCTCTGTACTAATATTTATCCCTTGTTTCTCATTTTGCATCTTTGTATATTCTCCAATTTTTAATAAATTAGCTAGAAGTTTGCCTATTTTGTTGATTTATTTTAAAGAACAAGGATTTTTTTGTATTAATTTATTCTTTGTTTTCTACCTCATTAACTCTGACTTTTTATCTTTATCATTTCTTTTCCTTGTGCTTTTAGTTTTCTTTGTTGTCCTTTTCTTGCCTTTTGAATTAGAAATTTAATTTCTTTTTATTCTAAAATTTTATTGATATGTTTTCAAAGAATTTTACTCTAATCATTACTTCAAACACATCTCATTGAATCTGATATGCAGTGTTTTTTTTAATTTCCCCTTTTCAGTGTTCAGTGTTTTTTTATTTCCCCTTTCACTGAAAAATTTTTTGATTGAAGACTCTTTTTTTTCAGATGGGGGGGTGTCTGGGGGTTTTGATGTTATTGTAAGTTTTTAGTTTTATTGCGTTGTGCTCTAAGAGTAGTTTTGCAGTATTTCTACTTTATGAAATTTACCAGTGTTGTCTTAGTGAACTAATACATGATCAACTATTGTGAATGTTCCCTGTATACTTGAGAACTTATATTCTCTATTATCAGGATGAGTTGTTAGGTATATATTCATAAGATCTACACTATCCACAATGTTGGTTATGTTTTTAGGTCTTCTAAAACATTACATAAATATTGTTAACTTAAAATGTTCTTGTACTTAAAATGATGTTAAAGCCTCCTATCATTACTGTGCTTTTGTCTACTTCTTTTGCATCTCCTATAGTTTTGGCTTGAATTCTATTTTCTCTGATATTAGGATTGCAACCTGCCCTCTTTTTGTTTCCATTAGTCTTGTCTCTTTTTTCCTATTCATTTATTTAAGCCTTTTTGAGTCACATTATTTTAGGTGTGTCAACTGTATGATGCAGAGTTGAGCTTCGTTTTGAGCCTTTTTTTTTTGTTGTTGTTGTTGTACACGGGCCTTTCACTGTTGTGGCTCCAGACGCGCAGGCTCAGCGGCCATGGCTCACAGGCCCAGCCACTCCGCGTCATGTGGGATCTTCCCGGACCGGGGCACGAACCTGTGTTCCCTGCATTGGCAGGCGGGCTCTCAACCACTGCGCCACCAGGAAAGCCCCGTTTTGAGCCATTTTTAAAATCATTTTCTTTTAATTGCCAAGTTAAGCCTAATTACATTTATTGATATGACTGATATGTTTGGTCTCAACACTGTCATATTATTTTCTGTAACACAGTCTGTGTGTATCCTTCATTCTTTTTAAAAATTTCTTCTGGTATTTAGAAAGGTTTGTATTTTTGTTTTAAAGGTTAGCTTTGTATTTACACGTTTTACAGTGCTCTCCTTAATTTTTATTATCTTGTTTGCTAGTTTTAAATGATATCCTTTTACTTCCACCTATTTCCTGTATAATGATCTGATTTTAATTTTCTTTTTCTATTATGTTAAGTTGCATTTTTCCACTTGGTCAGAACACAGAATATTTACCTGTTCTCCCATCCATGCTGTCACCTTTCAGTCTTAAATCTTCAATTAAATATATTAAACGCTTACTGTCAGCCCTTTGCTGAACTTCCCTAGTCATGTCTTGATTAGAAGAAGCCTCTTTTCTAGTAAATCCTTCAGGAAATGATTCTAAAAAGAGCATTCCTTGAATTCTTGTATATTTAAAATGATCTTTCTGTAGCTTTGCTGCTGGAAGGATTGCTTAGCTGTATATAAAATCCTTGGCTCCTACTTTTTCTCCTTGAATTTCTTACTATTAACGCTTGTCTTTCTTTGTCTGTTTCTCGTGAGAAATTTGATGCCTGTGTAATTGTTACCCTGATAATAATTCGTTCTTTTTGCCTGAAGATCCCGACAAATTTTCCTTTGTCTTTTAAGTCTTCTATACTTTATTAGACTCTATCTCAGAATTGATCATTCCAGACCACTTTTCCGAAGTACATGGTGGATGCTTTCAATGTGTAGAGTTCCTTTGTCTTATTTCTGGAAAATTTTCTCAGATTATATGTACATATTTCTTTCAGTGATTCCAGTTGTACATATATTGGATTTTCCTTTCCTCCCTTCTCAACAATTTTCTTTCCGACCCTTTTTACTTCTTTTATTTTTCACTTTTGTTCTTTTAGTTGTTTCTTTGCCTTTGTTCATTGTCCCTTATAATCATTTGTTTCTATTCTTCCTTAGACAACTTGTAATATCGTTTTGAGATTTTTTTTCTTTTCTTTTCTTTTTTCTGGAGTTCATTGCATTTCTTTCTGTTATTTTTCCACTTTGATTCTTAAATTTTTCAATTTCTGATTTGGGGTATTTTTATATCTCCAAATGATTATTTGAGGAAGTTCAATTAAGTTTGGAGCATTGGTTTACACTTTTTGTCTTGGGATTATTTTTCTTGAGGGAGCTAAGCATCAGCTGAGATGTTTTAAGTCTCACTTTTTATTTTCTCTTTACCATGGCTTTACATAGAGTTAGCCTGATAAGTTTCTTTATTATTGTTGTTGTTTGTTTCTTAGTTTTGTTTTTTGTTTTTTCTATTCCAAGATATTCCACAGTTCATCACTGAAGAGTACCCATTCATGCCAGAGTATTGAAGTGCAGTTTTTTTAGTGGATAATCATTTTGTTGATGAACATGTTGGGGGAGGGATTGGTATAAATTGTGTTTCTCTATCTCTCACTCTTTTCTCTCTCTCTCTGCCTCTTTCTTTTTTCTGAAGGTTTCTTAATTTTTTCCTTCTTATTTCTTTATGTTACTTTAATACCACATCATCAAGGGTTCACCTTTTCTTCTCCATTTATTATCTTCCCCCAAAATACTTCGCAGAGGCATCAGTGGAACCTCTGGTTTCACACCTCTTTTCTACTTGTGCTGCCATAAATTACTAAGCCCCAGACCTCTGTTCAGTATCTGAGCACTTAGTATGCAATCTCTTCCTGGGAGTTATTTTTATCTGGCTTTTATGTAAGTCTTATATACTCCTTTTCTCTTTTCCCTGGAGACTCCTAAGGCAACAAATGCCTCACTCCCTGATCCCACAAGCTTTCAATAGTAAGAGCTCAGTTGGAATTTGATGATTGTTTTTATAGGCAATTTGAAATTTGTGCTACTATTTTTCTTCAGGTAATTCTGAATATGTGGTTTATATTTGATTTTATTTGAGCTCTTTATTCAGCTTAAGACTTTTGGGGAGGATCTGTAGGAAGCTGCCTTTAGGTTAGGGTCAACCAGACCTCTCCAATAACTTTTAAGGTTTTTTTCTTTCCTTTTTTTTTTTTTTTTTTTGGTACGCGGGCCCTCACTGTTGTGGCCTCTCCCGTTGTGGAGTGCAGGTTCCGGACACTCAGGCTCAGCGGCCATGGCTCACAGGCCCAGCCGCTCCATGGCATGTGGGATCTTCCCGGACAAGGGCACGAACCCGTGTCCCCTGCGTCGGCAGGCGGACTCTCAACCACTGAGCCACCAGGGAAGCCCTTTTTCTTTACTTTTGATGATCTGTATTTTACTATACTGGGTCAAGATGTGATTTGTGTGTGTGTGTGTGTGTGTGTGTGTGTGTGTGTTACGCGGGCCTCTCACCACCGCGGCCTCTCCCGTTGTAGAGTACAGGCTCCGGACATGTAGGCTCAGTGGCTGTGGCACGCAGGATCCTCCCAGACCAGGGCACGAACCCGCGTCCCCTGCATTGGCAGGTGGACTCCCAACCACTGTGCCACCAGGGAAGCCCAGCAGTTATCATATATATATTATATATTGGACTGGCCAAAAAGTTTGTTCAGATTTTTCCATAAGATGTTACGGGAAAAAAAAAGCATATATATATATATATATATATATATATATATATATATGTTATCACGTGTATATATTTACCAACTCTTTTGTTTTTTCTTTATGGAACTCTGCTAGATAAGGTAGAGGCTCCCAAACTCTCTTCCATGCCTTTTTTTTTTTTTTTTTTTTTGCGGTAGGCGGGCCTCTCACTGTTGTGGCCTCTTCCGTTGCGGAGCACAGGCTCCGGACACGCAGGCTCAGCGGCCGTGGTTCATGGGCCCAGCTGCTGCGTGGCATGCGGGATCTTCCCGGACTGGGACACGAACCTGTGTCCCCTGCAACGGCAGGCAGACTCTCAACCACTGTGCCACCAGGGAAGCCCTCTTCCATGTCTTTTAATTAATAAATTACTCTTTCACATTTTATTTCCTTGTGTCTTTGAACTGTGTCTGAGTGAATTCTTCAGTACCCTTTCTATCCTACTAATTCTTTGATTGTGTCAATAAAATTTATTCTGTCTTAAATTTTTTATATCACTGACTACATTTTTTATTCCTAAGCTTTCTGATTTTCTTTTATATCTACCTGTCCCTTTTAAATTTCTAAAATTTTAATGATTTTTATTCCTTCATTTACCTTTTTGTGCATCTTAAGCATATTTACTATAATTTTTTGTAAAATATCCTTTAAAATATGTTTTCTCTAAAGTCATTTTATGTTTGTGTAGTTGATTTTTTGGACAGGGTTGTGGAGGGAAATGCTATCTTTTGTATTATCTGACTTCATATCTTTTTGAGTTCTGTTTTTCAGGTTCATTTTGAACTGGATATTATGTGGGTTTTGTTATCTATTTCTCTACATCATCAAAACTTAGTTTTGTGTTAGCCTCTGTTTAGCCTCTTATGAGCAGACCACACCCAATATTTACAATAGTGGCCTGGAGCCCCCAGCCCGTGATGGTATTGGAAATACTGCAGGTCCTGGCACTGAGCCAGCAGGTCGCTTGGTTCAGTTCCTGGAATGGAGGCAGTGTCTGTGTCCCCCAAGTTCCTTGAACCTGTGGGCTCCTACAATCCATAGCATGAGGCCATGGTGAGCTGTGGTATTTTACTAGCTTCCTTTCATGAGTGAGAGAACCTTTTTTCATCTCCTAATTTCATGGAGTCTGGCTGCAGTCCTACACTGTGTGTTTCACACTTTTTGTCCCCAGTGCCTCAGTATCTTTCTGCATCTCAAGCTTTGGACTCCCATGGCTTTTGCCCTGATCACCACTTTGCATTTTCCTCCTGTTATTGGTCCATGGAGACACATTTCTTGTTTCTTTCAGACTGACTGTAAATTTATCTAAGATTGCTAAATGTTTAGAGTGGAAGATACTTGTCAAACCATGAATTTACTGCATCACCTTCACCTGATAGCTGTTTACTTGGCATATTAGTCAGGATCAGGGAAAAACAAAACAGATCATATACTCAAATTAGAGAATATATTGATGAAGGGATTACTTCTGTGGGTGTAACTAGAGTATAGGAAACATAAAGGAATACTGCAAAGCATAGGAAAGCACAAGAGCTGGTGCAGTACCTTGGGACTAGTATCAGACAGGAGTACTTACCACCTTTGAGTCTGAAAAGGCAAGGAGAAGAAGAGGGTATCAAAACCTAGAGAAAGAAAGCAGGATATGCAAGGGGCTGCCTGATAGGATCTGGGGCTTTCAGTTGGAGGGCATAGCTAGCCAAGGTGAACTTGTTCACAAAAGGCTGGGGGAGTGAATATACTAAATTCACTCTCTCCCTTCAGTCCCTTGCTGATGCTCCCTTTAATTAAACCCAAAAAGAAACCAGAGGCTAAGAGAGCCTGTTGTTGGTGTAGTCCGTATATTTAGCTTCTCCATGTAAGAGCAGAGTGAAGTATGGACAGTATATTTAGAGGAGTGTGGTTGACAAAGTTTTTCAGGAATGTCTGCAATACTGTTTCCTGTCTCGCATGTTCTTCTAGATCACTGTCATGCCCTCATCAAGAGCTAGAGTCTGGTCATATTTCCTTAGGTGAGCCTTTATGACTATCTGAATTAACAGGGTGAGGTGGAAGTGAGGTTATGTGACTTTTGAGGTCCAGTCATAAAAGCAAATACAACTTCCATCTGGCACTCTCTGTTTGGATGCACACCCTTGGAATTGAGCCTCTATGCTTCAAGGAGCCCTGGGCACATGGAGGGATCCATGGGAGAGGAATTGAGGCTTCTGGTCCTGAACCCCAGTTGAGCTCCCAGTTGACTGTTGGCACCAATGGTCAGTTCTTTTGAGTGAGCCATCTTGGTGGAAAATCCTTTAGCCATTGGTTTAACCACCCCAGTTTACACCACATGGAGTAGAGGCAAGTGTTTCGCATTAACTCTGTTTAAATTGCAGGTTTGTGATCATAATAAGTAACTGTTGTTGTTTTAAGTCCTTAAGTTTTAAGTTTGTTACCTAGAAAAAGGGGCAAGTGGACAATATCCAGCATACCTGGCTGATGTGAAAGTATCCTTCATATTTTAGCTCAAATCTCGTACCCTAAGAGATTGTGCCCCAGACCCAAGTAGCTTCTAATGACTGAGATGTTTCCTTTCTTCTCTCTTAGCACTCTGCCCTACTCTATCATGAATTCAACCTATCGTATTTTAATTACCAACTTATGGCTGCCTGCACTAGATTACATGCTCCATGAGAGCAGATATGATGGCTTGATTATCATTTAGCCTCTAGTACTGAGTCTGAAACACAGTACAAGTTTAATATATTTTGGTTAAATAAATGAATGTGGATTTGGACTTTTTCTCTCCCAGCTTTAACTTTCTAAGAACTTTTTTTTTAAACATCTTTATTGGAGTATAATTGCTTTACAATGGTGTGTTAGTTTCTGCTTTATAACAAAGTGAGTCAGCTATACATATACATATATTCCCATATCCCCTCCCTCGCGTGTCTCCCTCCCACCCTCCCTATCACACCCCTCTGGGTGGTCACAAAGCACTGAACTGATCTTGCTGTGCTATGCCGCTGCTCCCCACTAGCTATCTATTTTACATTTGGTAGTGTTTATATGTCCATGCCACTCTCTCATTTTGTCCCAGCTTACCCTTCCCCCTCCCCGCGTCCTCACGTCCATTCTCTATGGCTGCGTGTTTATTCCTGTCCTGCCCCTAGGTTCTTCAGAACCACTTTTTTTAGATTCCATATATATGTGTTAGCATACGGTATTTGTTTTTCTCTTTCGGACTTACTTCACTCTGTATGACAGTCTCTAGATCCATCCACCTCACTACAAATACTCAATTTTGTTTCTTTTCATGGCTGAATAATATTCCATAATATATATGGAATATATATGTGCCACATATATATATATATAATATATATGTGCCACATTTTCTTTATCCATCCACCTAAGTGGACACTTAGGTTGCTTCCATATCCTGGCTATTGTAAATAGAGCTGCAATGAACATTGTGGTACATGACTCTTTGAATTATGGTTTTCTCAGGGTATATGCCCAATTGTGGGATTGCTGGGTCATATGGTAGTTCTATTTTTAGTTTTTTAAGGAACCTCCATACTGTTCTCCATAGTGGCTGTATCAGTTTACATTCCCACCAACAGTGCAAGAGGGTTCCCTTTTCTCCACACCCTCTCCAGTATTTATTATTTGTAGAATTTTTGATGATGGCCATTCTGACCGGTGTAAGGTGATACCTCATTGTAGTTTTGATTTGCATTTCTCTAATAATTAGTGATGTTGAGCAACTTTTCATGTGCTTCTTGGCCATCTGTATGTCTTCTTTGGTGAAATGTCTATTTAGGTCTTCTGCCATTTTTGGATTGGGTTGGTTGGTTTTTTGATATTGAGCTGCATGAATTGCTTGTAAATTCTGGAGATTAATCCTTTGTCAGTTGCTTCATTTGCAAATATTTTCTCCCATTCTGAGTGTTGTCTTTTTGTCTTGTTTATGGTTTCCTCTGCTGTGCAAAAGCTTTTAAGTTTCATTAAATCCCGTTTGTTTATTTTTGTTTTTATTTCCATTTCTCTAGGAGGTGGGTCAAAAAGGATCTTGCGGTGATTTATGTCACAGAGTGTTCTGCCTATGTTTTCCTCTAAGAGTTTTATAGTGTCTGGCCTTACATTTAGGTCTTTAATCCATTTTGAGTTTTTTGTGTGTGTGTATCGTGTTAGGGAGTGTTCTAATTTCATTCTTTTATGTGTAGCTGTCCAGTTTTCCCAGAACCACTTACTGAAGAGGCTGTCTTTTCTCCATTGTATATTCTTGCCTCCTTTATCAAAAATAAGGTGACCATATGTGCGTGGGTTTATCTCTGGGTTTTCTATCCTGTTCCATTGATCTACATTTCTGTTTTTGTGCCAGTACCATACCATCTTGATTACTGTAGCTTTGTAGTATAGTCTGAAGTCCAGGAGCCTGATTCCTCCAGCTCCGTTTTTCTTTCTGAGGATCGCTTTGGCTATTCAGGGTCTTTTTTGTTTCCATACAAATTGTGAAATTTTTTGCTCTAGTTCTGTGAAAAATGCCATTGGTAGTTTGATAGGGATTGCATTGAATCTGTAGATTGCTTTGTGTAGTATAGTCATTTTCACAATGTTGATTTTTCCAATCCAGGAACATGGTATATCTCTCCATCTTTTTGTATCATGTTTAATTTCTTTCATCAGTGTCTTACAGCTTTCTTTATACAGGTCTTTTGTCTCCTTAGGTAGGTTTATTCCTAAGTATTTTATTCTCTTTGTTGCAGTCGTAAATGGGAGTGTTTCCTTAATTTCTCTTTCAGATTTTTTGTCGTTAGTGTATAGGAATGCAAGAGATTTCTGTGCATTAATTTTGTATCTTGCTACTTTACCAAATTCATTGATTAGCTCTAGTAGTTTTCTGGTAGCATCTTTATGGGTTGTCATTCATAGGCCCAGCATTGCAGATTAAGAAGCAGTTGTGAGTAGAATTGCAGCATGAGGATGCCATTTGAGCAGTTTCCCTCTATAATATACCAGCCTTTCAGAGTGCCTGGTGTGACACCACTCTCAGTTTTTCAGAGCACCAATAAAAAATGATTTGATGTCATCATAAAAGATTTCTCAAATGTTTTGTTAGGAGGAAAGGGAAATGGAGAAAAGGTACAAGCAGATTTAGAAGAAAAAAAAAACTATTGTTCTTTTTTGAGGAAAGAAATGAGAACTCAGGAAAGAAGGGAGGACAAGTGAAAGGGGAAATATGATGTAGTAGCCCTGCATCTAAGAGAGGTGGTGTTGCAGAGAGGAAAGATCGGGGAGTTTAGAGTCACAACTGAATTCAAATTCGTTTCAGCTATATCTGGACTGTTTGACAAGTGAGCCTCAGTGTGCTCCTTTGAAATAAACCGAGTAATAGCCGTTTTACAGAGTTGTAGAGGATTAAGAGACCCTGTATAAAGGCTAATGCAACACATGATATATGGCAGGTGATTAACAAATGTTTGCTGCATCATCCATGTCACCAAAACCACTGCTACCATAGCTGTGGAACTTATTCGAAGAGAAGACAGAGGCTGTATCTTCTGACCTCCTGAGTCTAGCTCTCACCTGATAGGCGACTACTGTTGCCTAATATTCAGTAATATGTTTCTTTGCTTCAGGCGTAAACATGAGACAGCTGAACTCTATCATCATGTTATTTTGTAGTCACTCTAATTGTGACTTTATAAGCAATTTCTGCCTTGGGTTAGAGGTAGTCAGAAGGCAGATATACCTGAAGAAAGAGGGAGATGACCCGTGGCTAGTTTACCATCAGATCAATGATTCATGCACATCGTTTGAACAGAAAGCATATTATTGAGTACCCAGAAGACATCAACACAATTTATGACAAAGAGCAATTTGCAATCCAGAGAATACCTTCAGGATTTATTTGGATACTTTTATATAAGTTTACTGGTTGCATAGGAAAAATGATGTAATTTTTTATTTCCATGTTCAAATCTTGACTCACCACTTGTTTCCT
The DNA here is from genome assembly GCF_000442215.2 of Lipotes vexillifer. Lineage (NCBI taxonomy): Eukaryota > Metazoa > Chordata > Mammalia > Artiodactyla > Lipotidae > Lipotes > Lipotes vexillifer. Next base: position 321,929 of record NW_006796259.1, read on the forward strand.
AAGGGGCCTTAGGGAAGTTTTAATTTTCCAGAGCCCAGGTTTTCTAATTGGCAAGAAAGAGATAAGAATAACACTTATATTGTAGGATTGCTATGATAATTAGTGAGAAAATACGTATAAAATGCCTATTGCAAAGATAGGTCATCCTAGATAGTCAACATACACTTGCTAGAATAATTATTATTAAATCAAGAAAAAGCAATAAGTTGGGATGGGGGCAGATGCATGGTGTTGGACAGGGAAGGGTAGAAGGAGATAAGGTTAGGAGTAGGCCTGGGGGTAGATTTTCAAAGACCTTGGAGGGTCTGGAAGTTTGGATTTTAGTTTGTGGATATTAGATCTACTTAGATCAGATTAGATCAGAAATATTAGAAAAAAGGAAAGAAAAATGTGATGTGCAGGTATAGGATAGAAAGAGATGGCTGTTAATTGAGAGACAATGACTTGATGGGGCAGTGTAGATACAGTAGAGTATACGGTTCAAGTACAGATGCTGGAACCAAGCTGCCTAAGTTTAAATCTTGGCTCTGCCGTTTATGAACTGTGGGGCCTGGGGCATATGATGTTTAACCTCTTGACATATCATTCTTTTTCTCTAAAATGGGCGTGGTTTTGGTGCCTTCCTCACAGGGCTGTAAAGCTGAAGGCAGTACCTGGCACACGATAAGCATTTTATTTTTGAATTTTATTTTATTTTTTTTATACAGCAGGTTCTTATTAGTTATCTATTTTATACCTATTGGTGTATGTATGTCAATCCCAATCTCCCAATTCATCCCACCACCACCTGCCCCGCCCGCTACTGCTTTACCCCCTTGGTGTCCATACAGTAAGCATTTTTTTGGACAAGAATATCATTCATAAAAAGGTCAGTTTCACTGGATTACAGACTGGGAAGGCAGAAGGAATGGAGGATGGATCTGAGGCCCCATCTTGGGAAACTGAGGGCATGCTGGTGCCATCAACTGACCTAGAAACACAGAAGGAGCAACAGGTTTGGGGTCTTTCATGATAAGTCTGGAGTCTGGAAGAAGGTCTGGGTTGAAGATGTACTTTGGGAAATGCATCCTGGGAAATAATGGGATTGGGTGAGTACCACCCAACGAAATTAGGTAGTTAGAATAGAACACTATGGAAACTTGGGGTACATTTCTATCCTTAGGTGGGTTGAGGACTATGATTTGAGGAAGGAGGGCGCTGAATGACGAGAGAAGAACCAAGAGATATTGGGGTGGTAGAAGCCAAAAGTAGACAGAGTTATAACTCTGACAGGGTGGTCAGTGAGGTTAAAGGCCAAATGATTCTACGACTTTATCATTGTACAATTTACCTCCCCATGGGCTGTGTCTCTGATGTTTCTGGTAATGAGATCTGCCTTTTTGCCCCATGAATTTCCAGCTGTTTTGAATTTTCAGTCATGTAATGAGTCCCAGACATGTGCAGACATCAGCTGTGCAGCAGAAAGGATAAAGACTCCCACATACACCAGCACATGTGCACACAGATACACACCACAAAGCCTAACCTGGGAAATGAATTAATATGGCCAGAGAGAACTCTCTGTCCTTAAGGAGAACACTAGTGGTTTTTTTGTGAGGTCATGAAATGGTGCTAATCAGTTCACCTGCCCTGCTTTCCAGACCTCATTGCTCCCCACCAAACCACAGTGCCTCTTGGATGGCCTTGTTTTTGTGTTTTGGCCACACAGCGCATAGAAGTCATACTGAGATGTGGACTCCATTAACTCAGCTCACAGGGTTATCGCTCACATTCTTAAAGCCTGAAAGGCTGGATCACAGAGTTGGCTCTCCCTCACCCTGGCCTCACTAACAATAGGGTAAGTGGAGTCTTGGATACATCTGATGGGATGGGTCAGCTCATAGTCATTGAGGTCATCTCTCTGCCTCTAGAAAAGACTGTGTCTCTAACGCTCCAAATAAAGAAATGCTTTAGTTTTCCAGAGAGCGAACAATGTTTGATTCTATTCAAAAAAAGAACAGCTTGCATTGAGCACCCACATGGACACATTCCTCAGCCAGTAGCTGAGGATGCCACCATGCAGTGTCCCTATGTCCCAAGTCACAGTCAGTACGGAGAAAGAAAACAATAACAAGCAGCATTGGAGAGAAAGAAAAAATGTGTTTTGGGGGTTTGAGGAGGGGGAAGAAATGTCAGGTAATTGCCTCTGTTTTCAGAATGCTAATGAGATAAAATATCAAAAATGGAGAAGTGCTGTACTATTGTCCCATGACATGGTTCAGGGTTGCCTTTTGGGGTGAAAAACTGGAAATTGGAATATGGAATGAGAAATAATGTTGGCAGAGAGACTTTCTATCAGGGTAATTTAGGTCATTAGTTAATTAACTCAGCATATATTTATTACATGTGCACAATAAGGAAGGAACTCTGCTGGCCGTGAGGATATAGCTGGCTCTGTTGGGAATTCAGGTGATTATCAGCATTTCCAGGGAGTGCTCCTGTCCTGCAAAGTGAACTTCAAGGGGAAGGAGGCTGTCAAGAAAGGGTTACATCCACTTCTGCGTTGTTCACATTTTTACAGGACTCTTCTGAACCTTGCCTGAGTGGGTGTTTTGCTGATGCATCAATCATTTTCCTCCTCTCACTTCCACCATTAGTGATGAAAACCAAAAGGGTGGGAATAAATTGTCCATTCCACAGATCATTTGTAGAGATGTTTAGCCAATGGACAGAAAAATGCACAGTAGTTAAATGTTAATTAATTCCTTTTTAAAAGGAGCATATTCATTTTATGCTATTTATGAGGATTGTCTAGTAAACAGATTGCTATTACTTGGGGTAGACCATTGAATTTGCTTTCGTCACTTATCCTAAATGTTCATTAATTTCCACCAGCTCTAGAGACTAAATTCTTACTGAACATTACCACAAAGTGCGGTCCAAAAGCAAGGACTGCGTCTGCTTCATGTTCTAAAAAATGCCCATAAGGAAGGAGAAGTGTTTGAGGGACCCCAAAAACAGGTTTTGATGAAGTTAGTGATGGCGATGATGATAATGGTAGGGTAACGGAGATAGTGGTAATGGTGATGACAATATTGGATCTATTCCCTATTTTGATGCCAACTGAAGATGAGAATTGTGGTGTAACTTTTCTTTCCAGGTGTATTAAAGGGATTTTGTGTGTGTGTGTGTGTGTTTGTGTGTGTGTTTATCAGGGGCACAAAAGGAAGATGCTTGCAGGGGAGAGTTTGTTAGACATTCTAGCTTGGAAGGGCAGCTGAGGCGTGAATGGACCAAATGGACTTACCCATCTGCCAGGAAAATTAAGTAAACGCTCAGCCAGTGTAGCGGAAAAACTTGAAGCCAACCTGGTCTAAGTACAAATCCAAGGTCATTTTTGTGAGTTTGAGTGGTCATGTAAATGCCAAGTCTCCCTTTTCTCATGTGTACATGGGATATAGTTCGATACAGTTCTTTAGTTCTCAGGGCTGTTGTCAAGATTCAGTTGGGTAAGGTAGCAAAGCTTCCACACAGTATCTAAAGCATGAGTTGCAAAAAAAAATTTCATTCTCCTCATCTTCCCCATGATCATCAGTTTACTCAACTATAAAACGGGCTAATAATATGTGCATCAAATGCAGTAATGTATATTAGAGCATTTTGTAAAGCAGAATGTGTTATAAACTTCCCAGGATTAATTATATTCTGGTGAAATATGGTCTATTAGAGATGAACAGGTCCTCTGGAAAATCCTTACACGTCTCTGGGCTTTTTCATGTTTCTGTGACTTTGAATTCAAATTCAGTGTCAACGTCATTCAGTGCAGAATTATAGCCGTCCCTTTGAACAGTGGATCGTGGGGAGGCTGGAAGGTGGAAAAAGAGTGTGGATAGATGGAGGGTGGGCTGCTTTGAGATTCAGCTCTGCCATCCCGGCTGTGGAGGAAATGCGGAGTCAATCTGTAGTCAGTTGGGGAGAGAAAGCAAGAGATGGGGGCATTACACAGTTGCTGCCAGGGATCCATGAAGTTTTGCAAGGTTCATCCATTTGAGGCTTGCCACACATGGCAAAAAGAGCTGGGCCTCAGCTATGGAGAGAGAGCCACTGGGAGATGGTCAGTGCTAGGCCCATGTGATACTCTTTGAGAATGGTTATGAATTGATCACTTCTCTTAATGGTCCAAGAGGGTCAACTGCTCAATGCCCAAAGCTCGGACAAGCTCCCACCCAACCCTGCGCATTTCTCCCCCGCAGAGAGCTGCATCTCTGCAGCTCCCTCTGCAACCAAAGGCTCTTCCACGTGGCGTTAGGAAGATCTGCCTGCACCTTGGCTTCACATGAGCTCCATCAGCATGCAAATAACTCCCTTTGTTCCTGCCAAACTTCCTTATTGAAAAATCGAAATGTCTTGTCTTTATTTTAAATTTTAAACAGGCAAATTAATTTTATTAGTTAAACCACTCTGGGGGAAGAAAGAGCTTTTTACCTTAGATGCCATGACAGCATCTCCTCTGTCACTTTTTAAAAGCCCTATGTTTGGAATTAAGCCTCTTGGCAGCCTGTGCTTGGGTGGCAGCAGCTTTAAAAAGAGAGAGAGGGAAAGGGAAAAAAGCCATAAAGTGAACTGACTTTTGGAAATTTAGTGACATGGCTACAAAGAATCAAACAGGAGAGCCTGAACTGGAACAGCTGCTCCAGCCTTAAGAGTCTGAGCTCCGGCGGCAGCCAGCACCCAGCACATCACACACTGCGACAGATGCCAATTGTAGCAGGAGCATTAGTGGTTATTAGAATGGGGACAAGGTTTGAAATGGTGTTGGGGGCCAGTGTGCTAAGGGATGACTGTTCCTCTTTTTCATGAAAGCACTAGGGAAGTTGGAAGCATCTCAGCTTAGAAGGGATTACTGCATTTCTTTCATTGACTCTGCAAATGGTCTGTTCTCTCATTATTATTCTGGGGCCCTTAGGACTTGAAAAGTTCAATCAGTACACTTCTCTCTCCCTGGTATACACTGCTGAGGCTGCTGTTTTGCATTGCTGGTTTCCTATAGTCTTCTGATTGCTCTGCTGACTTGGATTGGGTTCCCTGAGAAGCAAACTTTGAGGTGGAGATTTGCATGTAAGAGGATTATTGAGGAGTGCTCTGGGGGTCACCACCTTTGAGGAGTGAGGGTTACAGGACTGGGCAGAAGGAGAAGGCCAGCTGTGATGTGGCTGCAACAAGGTCTCAGCTGATGCCATAGGGAGCTTCCTAGCGCAGATGGCACATCGGAACCACCTGGAAGCCTTTGTAGCAGCATTGATCAGTTATCTGATGTCAGGTCTCTCCAGGGAGGAACATGGCCTCCCAGTGGCAGCTTCCTTTAGTCAAGGGATACTACCAGATAGGGTTTTAACTGTGAATTGTCAGTGGCCAACACTCCTGTAGCTGGGAGAATGCATCTCAGTCCTGAAGGGGGTACCTGGGATACACACAACAGCATCCACGACACTGATCTCCATCCACTCCTATCCCCCCATCCTCTGTTCTTTATACACTACTCCAAATTATCTTCCCAAAATGCAATTGGATATGCCTCTACTCTGCTTATAAATTCATCAGTGGCTTATTGCATCAAAGTAAAGGCCCAAATCCTTATATGACCTGCAAAGACCTGAATCAGCTAGACTCTGCCTAGATTTCCAGCCTCATCAATCTCTCAGTCTCTCTACCCTTCAGGCACAGGGCCACTGTGCATCTATTTCTTATTCTCAGAAATACTCTTCTCTCTTCTGCCTTGATGTTAGACTGTTTTTCTTTTTTGCTGTCCAGTATCTCACCCACCTTCCTAATTTTGGGAACTCTCATCATGTGGGTCAATAAAAGAGGAGCCACTTTCCTCTTTGACCTCTGACCCAAGCTTGTACTTCTGGGTGTTCCCATCCTGCACTTTAAATCTGGAGTCAGTGACAAAAAGACAAAGGACAAGGAGGTTTAGTTGCTGACCTCAGTGGCAGCATCACTGAGCAGGAGTAGCTATAGGTCCAGAAGTGTTTCTTCCATCAGCTTCCCTTGATTCCTGATGTTCTGAGCTTGTTCGTTCAGTCTTTCTGTCAATTCAGTGAGTTATCGAACATCTGTCTCATGGATTTGTCTTTTGATGTACTTTTGCTTCATTACTCACGCTCGTGATATCAGCTCCTGAGTCATTTCCTTAGGGAAGCCTTTCATGGCCACGCCTCCCCAGTGTAGGTCCATTTCCCATCATTTCATTGGTCTTCTTCATCCAGAGCACTTACATACCTGTAATCAGTCATTCATGAAAGTGATGATTTGATTAATGACTATCTTCCCAATTAGAATTTGAACTTTCTGAAAGCAAGGCTATATCTACTTTTGCTCATGATTCTTTTTCTGAAGCTCTAGCACAGGGTCTAAAACTAAATATACAAGCACACCTTTTGAATAAACAAAAGTATAATGAAAGCCAGTGTCTGGAATTGGTTGTCTATAACTTTTTAAAAAGTGAGGTAGACATGGACATTGAAAGAGAATGGTACAGTATATTTTCCTGAAGGACTGAGGAAATACCATTTTTGTTATGCACTGTTTTCTTGCTTTTGTCAATAAGCTGTCTTAATGATGTAATTGATCAGCTCTTACATTCTCATCCTTATCATACTTCAGGAGGGCCGAAAATTTCAGCTTCACTTTTTTTGGATCTGGTTTTTCCCACTGTTTAGACACAGTTTTGCTTTCCTTCTCATCATTAATTGAAACTTTTAAAGAATTACTGGTGAAATCAATAGACATTCGACGTGTGGAGCCAGATTCCTTTATAGAGGCTTTGTTAGGTGGCTCCTGAGAACTATGCAGCGAAGATATCCTTTCAGCGGAAAGAGCATCGAACGAGAGGGGCTCCCAATTGTTCCCTTTTGGGATCTCTGCCGAGCCTCACATTTCAACTTACGGGTCCAATCTCAATGTCCTTTCATTTGAGCCTTGCTAGGAAGTTTGGTTTTCGATTGGCCGTGGGAGCTCTCAGGGCAGAGATGGATGCTTGCTATAATGATAGTTGTCTAGGACCACACAGTCACCAGCATGTTTGTGGGGAGGATGAAGAGGGTTGAGTTTCACAATCTGGAGGGCCCTTCAGATAGCATGGCCTGGCTTTAGCCCACATCAGAGCTCATGGCATTCCAACATGTTCTCTCCGCACAAAGCTCCGTGTCACCCCTGGTCCATGGGTTCAAAGCCAAACTGAAAGAAGAATTTACTACTTTCTTCTGTCAACTCTCACCTCTTCCCAGGGCCTAGATACTGACAACCAGAGCCAGTCCCTGCGATAGCATCAGTCGGCAGGAAGATCACCCAAAGTGAAAGGTAGATATTCCTTAAGAAGTCAGCTCTCTTATCAGAAACCACAGGTCAAAGGGAAGGGGGAAAATGGAATATTCAGTGGGCTTCAGAGCTGTGTTGGGCAGTTTTACACATGTGAAATTGCTGGATCTTCACACTACCCTTGACAAATAAGTAGAATTGTCCCTACTTTATAGGTAAAATATTGAGCTTCAGAAGGGGTAGGTGACTAGCCCACAATCACACAACACTAAAGTGGCAGACCAACGGTTAAAATGGAGGATCGACTGATTCAAAATCTGGGCTTTTCCCACTCCTCCAAAGTGTCATGACAAAAGGGCACTGTGGGACAAATAATCCCTATGCTTGGTAAGACCTCCTGCTGGTGGATACTGCTGATTAGACACAGCACTAGTCCCTCTTGTCTATAGACATGGATCTGCTGGCACTACTGCACCCTGTATGTCTTGAGGTGCCTATACTCAAAATTTGTTTCTGGGTATTTTATTTTTGATTGGCATGATATCTAAGACAGGATGGTCCTGTGAAAATTGAAGGGGGATTGCTAAAAGTTATAACATCTAGAATTTGGAGCCCAGCTCTGCCTTTTAGTACTTATGTGATGGTGGGTGAGATACTTTAGTGCTCTAAGTTGCATCCTTAAAATGGAAATCCTCATACCTTTGTGGCGGGATTAACTTTGTAATAACAAATGTCAGGTTTCCTTATTTTCTTTAAAGCAATTTAAGTCTGACTCTGAGGTCCTCCTATTAGCTCATGGAAAATCTGCTCTCAAATAGCATAGGGGCTCCCCCTGCTAGAATTGTGCTAGACGTGTGTATAAGAGACATATGTAATATGTGCAAAATAGGGGGTAAGATTGGAGGGCTGAGTGAGGATCTCCAAATCAGCCATTTATTCATAAAACAACCAGTATGTTCTATCCTGTGACAAACGTCAGGGAGAGAATGGAAAATAGACTCAGTCGCTCTAGTAAGGCTGAGAAGACAGATTATGTTACAGAATAGTAACATAATGATGAATATTCTTATAGGGGAAGAACACGTGGGTAACTCACCTAGTCTGGTTGAGGGGTCAGGGTGGTTCATTAATTCTGACATAGACAGCAAGAAAGGAGAGTGGGCATGAGATGTGGCTGGGGCATTGGGAGGGGCCAGATAGTTGAAAAATTAGGTTCAGAAATATTGAGGCTCAGAAAGGGTAGACCACTAGCTCACAATCACAACATTAAAGTAGCAGCAATAATTAAAATTGCAGATTGACCGACTTATTTGTTTGTCTCAGTCTTGCCATCAAGACTTACAAAGTCTTCCCCGAAGGATTTATATGACAGCCTTATCCAAAGGGAAAATTTATAAAGCAGAAGGGGTAATGCAGCAGCTAAGATTTATTGGTACAATTCATGTATGTATTTGTTTTTTGAACACTTACCATGTGTCAGACACATTGCTGCAGCCATCACCTCACTTCAACATCACAGTAGCCCAATGCAGTATGCACCCTTATCATGCCCAATTTACAGAACAGAAAATTAAGGATCAGTGAGGTCAAATAATTTGATCAAGATGACACAGCTCATAAATGATAAAACCAGGATTTAAATCTAGGTATTCTTATTCCAGAGCCCTCACTTTTACCTTAGAATTTCTGACTAGTTGATTGGACAAGTTGCCTCTTAGTGGAGAGCAGTATCCTGAGGTTGTACATAGAGTTAATATGTATTGATGGTGAGAGGAAGCTAGTTTTGGAAGGTTAAACTAAATGCAAAATGTGGGTGCTTCCAAAGGAGCAACTATGATACTTGTGTATGTGTGTGTGTGTGTACACACATGCATGCATGCACCAAGATGAAGTCCATGCCAAATGTCCTTGATATTTGTAGGACCATTTAATCCTGTTCAAAATATCCATAAGACATTTGGTTCACACCAAAATGTCTTTGATATTTGGTTATATTTGGTCCTTTCCAAAACATCCATGGAGGCTTTTGGTCCACACCAAAAGGTCGTTGATATTTGGTCTGTACAAAACCATTTGGCGTGGACCAGATATACCTATGGACATTTTGGACAGAAGCAAATTTCAAGAAACTTTTGGCAAGGACCAGATGTCTTACGCACTAAATGTCTTATGGTCATTTTGGCCAGGACTGAATATCAAGCAGGGACTTTTTGGCATGGGCCAAATGTCCTACAAGGGAGGTGGGTGATATAGGAGGTTGAGATTCTATTCCAGAATTTTCCAAACTATGCTCTGCAAAGAGTTCTAGTCTGACACATGTTGAGATGTTTTTTGAAAGAGGATTTCTGCAGTCAAATTAATTAAGGAAGCATTGGAAAACAAAGTTAAATTTCTTTACTCCAGGACTTCTCAGGTTCTTTAGTATGATACATAAAATGTGACCCTTTAAGAAGGAATTAGTATTTTTCAAAGGTAATTGGTACCATTACCTATTATTTTTTTCCTTGATATTTATGAAGCACCAGGTATAACATAGGTCAGAGAATGCTGTTGTAAACAATCTTTATGATTTTTATGATTTTGCATTGGTGGAATTGGTTATGGTAATTAGTATAATTCTGTGAATAGCTTTTGATTAATATGTCCTGGATGGGAATAGCTTTTGATAAATGTACCCTGGAGGGTTACTTTCTTTGAGATACAAGGATTATTTTTTATTGACTTGTTTGCTTTAATAGGAAAGGATTTTTATTATTGTCTTGGGACATTTCGAACCTAAGAGAAAACCCTTGCCCCTCCAGATACATTTGAACAGCTGTGGATTATACCGTGACTTAATAATAGCTTCAATATTTCATTACAATGTATTTGTAGAGGTGGATGAATTTGGCACAGAAGGGTTCCAAATTAGGCTTTAAATCCAGAAGCTGGAACCTCTTTCCCACAGTATAAAGTCTTTTGTATCAAAAAGACTTATCCATGTTGCAAAGACGAACAGAATGAAAAGTGGAGTGAAAATCTGTTTTTTGGAGTTAGTAACAGTAGAGAATGGAAATGCAAATAGAACAGAAGAGGAAAGAGAGTTTACTAAATTGTAATTTCCTTTTAAAATCTGTTTGGAGGGGCCTTTGCTTTTACCACAATGTTCATCCATTAAGCTTTCTCTTTTTAGCAGGAAGCATTGATTTGTGAAAATAACGGCTCCTGCTGGAAGATGAGAATTTCATTTAAACCCCAACATTTTCTAGTTTATGGTATCTTTAAAAATGATCTAAAAGAAGAAACTGCTAACTTGATTTTGTCGGTTTTCACTGGGATTTGTGTTTTAAATTCTTGGACTGTTTCCACTGATAGAAACAATTTCAATGCTTATGGTTTGGCAGAGAAATGACTTTTCTTTTTGGTCACCGATAATTGTTTTTTTAATAGTCTCCAATTCAAAAACAAAAACTTATTATGAAGATGAAAACTTGCTAAGGTTTGAGTGTTTAATTTGTCTAAATTCATCCTTAAGAATGATGCCAAATGGAAATAATCCTCATAGAATTACGAATCAGGAGACCTAACCTTCAGTAAAGCAGAGCAGTGTAAACTTGGTTTCACTCTTTGAGGTGGGGGGACAAATGTGGCCGTAGATACTCGTTTTCAGTGACTCAGGTGGCTGCAGTAAGAAGGAAGAAGCTGGGGGAAAAGCTTTAAAAAACACATAGTTCTTATAAGTTATATTCAGTTTGCATTGCCTCAGTTGAACAGCAGTCTTGTGACATAGGTGTTGCCATAATCCCCATTTTATAGGCTGGGAAACTGAAGCTCAGAGAGGTTAATTGACTTGTTGACTTGTTCATGGATTGAACGTAAAGCTAATCACTTAAACTAGGCTGTATTAGTCAGGGTTCTCCAGAGAAACAGAGCCAATATATTTATATAACCAAAACTCAAAATGACCTAAGACATGTATACTATATACACATCACACACACACACACACACACACACACACACACACACACTAAATGGATTGGTTGGCACATGTGAATATGGAGGCTAACAAGTCTCAAGGTCTGATCTCAGTAAGCTGTTCATCCAGGAGAACTGATGTGTAGTTCCAGTCTGAGTCTGTAGACCTGAGAACCAAGAAAGCTGATGGTGTAAGTTCCAGTCTGAAAGCCAGCAGGCTTGGCAGACTCAAGAAGAGCTGATGTTTTAGTGTGAATTTAAGGTCTAGAAGAGACCAAAACCTCAACTCAACAGTCAGGTAGCAGAAGTTCCCTTTTACTCAGCCTTTTTGCTCTTTCTATTCAGATCTTCAATGGATTGGATGAAGCCCACTCAAATTAGGGAGGGCAATCTGCTTGACTCAGTCTACCTCTTCAAATGTTAATCTGATCCAGAGACACCCTCATAGACACACACAGAATAATGTTTAAATAAATATCTGGGCACTCCATGGCCCCATCAAGCTGACATAAAATGAACCATTATATGGGACTTCTGGGTCTAAATCCTATGTTTTGCTTGCATAATAATAATATTAAGCCCACTTTCCAGATCTATTTTTGAAGCTGTCATCCATGCTCTTGTTTGTTTATATTACTACAAGAATTTTACCTATTGTCATTCAGTATGCCTCCTCACAATATTTTAAATTTATATTGATCTTTTAGAGCTAAATAGGGCTCAACTGGGGGAAATTTTTGCCCTCAGCGGGACACATGGCCATGTCAGACATTTTTGGCCATCACAACTGTGGTAGAGGAGGGTGGTTGAGGGGTTAGACTTCTGGCATCTAATGGGTAGAGACCAGAGATGCTACTAAAGCTCCTGCAAGTCACAGGACAGCCCCCCACAATGACTTATCCAAATGTCCCAAATGTCAATTGTGTCAGGGTTCAGAAACTGTTCTAATGTAAGAGTACTTAGAGTCCAAGGTGAGTTTTGGGAGATATGTATATACCATGAAAATATATGCAAAATTTTATACATACCTTACTGTACTTTTTTTTCTGGAGAGAGTTCATGGCTGTTATCAGATTGTGACAGAGGTCCATGCTCTCGGTGCTGGATGTGGCAGATTGGCACTTAGTATCAAGCTTCTTTTATCCTGTCTTCCTGTATTGCAGAGCCTGGGTAGCTTAGATCTATATTCTCCAAACTCACCTGTAGCTATAGTGTTGGGTATAAGTTCAGTTCTTCCAGGTATATGGAAGGCAAAAGTGAGGCAGGGACCATGTTCCTGCTGCTTTGGTTGTTTTCTACTGGCACGTGTGTGGTAGTCATGTTGGGTTTTTCTGTATTTTCTTTCTAGGGATCAGCCAAGAGCTTCATGGCTGGTAAGAGACAGTGTAGTGACAGTGGCAGGGAAGACAGTGGTTTTCTGATCTTGTATTACCGTCATGAGAGTATGTTCTTGAAGTACACAGTTTCCGAAGCTGCCTCCCCATTTCCCATCTTTTCGATAGAGGCAAAAATGCCACGCCTCTGATGGATCATTTTTTGAATATTTTTCTAGGAGGCACTTCTGGAGGCCCAGCCTAGAACTTGTTCCTCCATACTACTGAAAATTTTGAAAGTACCTAATTCCTTGAGCTAAATCCCATTCTGTTGGGTTGGCCAAAAAGTTTGTTCAGGTTTTTCCATAACATCTTCTGGAGAACGAATATTTGGCCAGCCCCATACTTAAGATATTGATATTGGTATCAGTTTCTTGCAATTGAACCCTACTGATACACCTCCAAAAAGTTTAGAACCACTGATTTGCTGGACTTTTGCCCTGATGGGCTGTTGATTATTTTTCCACTGTAGAGTACTCATTTACCTAGATGGCAAGGTCTCCTTAATATCTACATCAGGGAACTGTTAGGAAACGTTTGCCCTGGTGCACAAGTAAGCTTGTCATTGTGGAGAATAAGCAAAGACTGTAGTTCGATATAAAACAGGCTTCACTGTTACTGTTATTGAACTGTTACTGTGCATGTAAGAAATATTGAAAGGTTAACACTGGAAAAGGCCTTAGAGACCCTTCTCAAACAAAGTGGAAATTGGTGGTCTTACAATGACTGGGGAATGCTACTGGCATTTAGTGCCCAGAGGCCATGGATGCTAAACTTCATGCTGTGTATGGGGCAAACCTACAGCATAAAAAGTTGCTCCTTGTCTGCCCATGGCCATAGCATTCTTGTTGGAAAACACCAGTTCAATATCCTTGCTTTACCAAAGAAGCAAGTGGAGCACAGGACAATGAAATGATTTTCCTAAGGTCATAGAACTCATAGCACTGAGACTGAAGCCCAGGCCCTCTGATTCCTGGGGCAGAAGGGTTTCCGTCATCACAACAGGAGAGGCTCTCTGATGTTGCCAAGTGACCTAAGGAGCCAGGAGATAGGCCTGGAAATGGAATTAAGAAGAGAAGGAATTGAAAGCAGGTCTACCAGATATATGATATTCAGTCATATGCAAAAAATGGCCAGAGTTTTGTTCTGTTTTTTTTTTGATCTGTATGTGGGCAGAGTCAGTCCTGACTGCTCATTATTCATGCTGTACTAATTGTTAAATGTTTGCAAAGGAAAACATAAGACGAGAAGACAACCCTCAGAATGGGAGAAAATATTTGCAAATGAAGCAACTGACAAAGGATTAATCTCCAAAATTTACAAGCAGCTCATGCAGCTCAATATCAAAAGACCACACAACCCAATGCAAAAATGGACAGAAGAACTAAATAGACATTTCTCCAAAGAAGACATACAGATTGCCAACAAACACGTGAAAGGATGCTCAACATCACTAATCATTAGAGAAATGCAAATCAAAACTACAATGAGGTATCACCTCACACCAGCCAGAATGGTCATCATCAAAAAATCTACAAACAATAAATGCTGGAGAGGATGTGGAGAAAAGGGAACCCTCTTGCACTGTTGGTGGGAATGTAAATTGATACAGCCACTATGGAGAACAGTATGGAGGTTCCTTAAAAAACTAAAAACAGAACTACCATACGACCCAGCAAACCCACTACTGGGCATATACCCTGAGAAAACCATAATTCAAAAAGAGTCATGTACCACAATGTTCACTGCAGCTCTATTTACGATAGCCAGGATATGGAAGCAACCTAAGTGTCCATCAACAGATGACTGGATAAAGAAGATGTGGCACATATACACAGTGGAATATTACTCAGCCATAAAAAGAAATGAAACTGAGTTATTTATAGTGAGCTGGATGGACCTAGAGTGTGTCATACAGAGTGAAGTAAGTCAGAGAGAGAAAAACAAATACTGTATGCTAACACATATACATGGAATCTAAGAAAAAATGGTTCTGAAGAACCTAGGGGCAGGACAGGAATAAAGGCGCAGACATAGAGAATGGACTTGAGGATGTGGGGAGGGGGAAGGGTAAGCTGGGACAAAGTGAGAGAGTGGCACGGACATATATACACTACCAAATGTAAAATAGCTAGCTAGTGGGAGGCAGCCACATAGCACAGGGAGATCAGCTCGGTGCTTTATGACCACCTAGAGGGGTGGGATAGGGAGGGTGGGAGGGAGATGCAAGAGGGAGGGGATATGGGGATATATGTATACATATAGCTGATTCACTTTGTTATAAAGCAGAAACTAATACACCATTGTAAAGCAATTGTACTTCAGTAAAGACGTTTTTTTTAAAAAAAGAGAATCTTGTTGAAGAAAAAAGTGAATGGAGAGATGCTGGCTTGGCATTTGACTTTGTTCTCATCATGGTTACTCCATCTTGAGATGTTTATTCTTCAGTGCAAACAGGGAATTTAAAATCCTTCCTCATTACATTTAATTGCGAAACAGTACTTGCCATCGTGTATCAAAAGGGCACCTCACTTGCTGTAGCTTTCGTCTCTGCCCTGATATTTTCCTTTCTGAGGTGTTCTAGATTAAACTAGAAGGTTTTGCAAATGTTTTTGAGACTCTCAAATTGTCCCCAGGACTTCTGGTGCATGACTAATTGTGCAGGGATCAGTGATTAGTTCTTACTTTGGAAAAGAATACTTCTCTGCTGAACAGAAAGCACATTTAATGAGTAGCTTGCTTCTTTCCACTGTAGGATTCAGCCATAATCACCTTTCTCTAAGAATTAGGCTCCCGAATCTTCTTGAATTTCATTTAAGCTTGCTATCCACTCGTATGGTAATTTTTAAAATGTAGGTATTAGAAATATGATAACTAAGCTAGAAATTTGGACATATTAAGCTAAATCTCGACTTTGCCCTTGCACCTGTGGGCAATAATCATCCATACCTCCTGTAACAGTAAAGTGCTTTTTGGCAGGCGTGATGTCTTACTGCTTTTTCCACCTGCACAAAGTAGGCATTCATTCATTTGTTCCTACCATCAACAAATATTTATCAAGCGCCTATGATGTGTTAGGCACTGATAGGTACAGGGGATTTATCTAAAGCTATGTTTCCCAGCCAAAATGTCAGTGTGCCTGGAGGTACTGTAATTTTGTAATTGGTGTTTAACAGTGGGCTAGGCTTCTTTCTTCTACTTCACGTTTTGTACAGGAGCCTAGAGGTGAAACTGACAGTGATCTAGAGGAGAGGGGCCTCTAAAGAGGTGAAGAACAGCAAACAGTCCTTGCTTTCAGGGAGCTTATATTGTGATATCATTGTCCATTGAACCAGACTAAACTGTCTTATCAGAGTAGTACTAGGGTTAGTGAGAAAGAAAATAGAGTGCAGTACAGTGCCTGACTGCGTACACAGTAATCCATATTGCATTAGTTACAGTTGTTAGGTGAGTTTTTCAAGGCTATTTTCCAACTGTCTTTCCCAACTATATGAGTACCAGCCAGCCTCTCTGTGTTCCAAATCACTGTCAGTGTCACCTCCTCACTCCTGTACAAAATGGGACACAAAATGAAGAAACTTAAACTATTGTAAAATACCAATCATAAAATTATGATACCTCCAAACAGACGGACACATTGGCTGGGGAACATAGTTTAAGATAAAGTAGCTAAAATTTCTGTGTTCGTTTTACATTCAGGAAAATGCATGTCACCGTCTCCTCTGGAGCTGGGAGGATTAATGCGGGACTAAATTACAAGTTTATTAAGCATGTAGGATGTAGGCTTTTTCAAGGGGTAGCACACTATGATGACAAGCTGCTGTCCCAACAGTTATGCCACAGAAGTAGAACAACAGAAAAAGAAGCTGACTTTATGTTCCGTTTGAAATTTGATATGAGTGAGGATGGAAAGAG
>NW_006796259.1:338499-346038 GCF_000442215.2 Lipotes vexillifer
GAAAGAGTGCATGTACATCTAATGGAAAAAAAAGAAATTAATAGAAAAAGACTGAAGAACAACCAAGAGTTAGAATTGATAAGAAAAGTAATGGGAGTGATTAGAAAACGTTTGAAGTGAAAAGTAGAATATAATGTAGGCAGTTGTGTAGAGTGTGGTATAATCATGGCAACAGAATTTTTTCTGCAGTGGAGAAAGGTGATAGATAGTGTTTGAGAAAAGAGAGAAGTTAAGTCTGGGCTCTCACTAGCCTGGTGACTTTGGGCATAGTTCAATCTCTCTGGGTTCTAGTTTTTTCATCAGTCTAATAGTAATGTTTGCTCTGATCCCCAGAAATTGTCCTGGAGACTTGTGAGTACAATGAAAAAAGATAATAAGAATGAAAGGGCTTTATTACAGGCTGAATTATGTACCTCCTAAATTGATATGTTGAAGTCCTGATCCCCAATACGTCAGATAGTGAATGTTTTTGGAGATAGGACCTTTAAAGGTATAAATAAGTTAAAATGATGTCATCAGGGTGGCCCTAATCCAGTACGACTAGTATCCTTATAAGAAGAGGACATCGGGACACAGACACACCCTTAGGAAAGACCACGTAAAGACACAGGGAGAAGATTGCCATCTACAAGGCAAGGAGAGAGGCCTTAAAGGAAACCAACACTGCCAACGCCTTGCATTCAGACTGGTAGCCTCCAGAATTGTGAGAAAATAAATATCTGTTGTTTAAGCCACACAGTCTGTGGTACCTTGTATGGCAGCTCTAGCAAACAAATGCAGGCTTTGACAAGGTAAAGGCACTGACCATTCTTTCTTGTACTTTCCCATTGCTATGGACTAAATATTTGTGTCCCTCCAAAATTCGCTTGTCCAAGCCCCAGTGTGATGGTATTTGGAGGTGGGGCCTTTAGGAGGTAATTAGGCCATGAAAGTAGAGCCTCCATGATAAGATTAGCATCCTTATTAGAAGAGAAAGAGAGGCCATGTGCTTTCTCTCTCTGCCTCTGTCTGTCTGTCTCCCCAACATGTGAGGATGAAAAGAGAAGGGAGCCACAAAGAGGGGCTTCACCAAGAACCCAACTATGCAGGCAGGCACCCTGATCTTGGGCTTCTAGCCTCTAGAACTGTGAGAAATAAATATTTGTTGTTTAAGCCTCCCAGAATATGGGATTCTGCTCTAGCAGCTCAAACTAAGATACCCATGTAGCACTTAAGTACCTAGTAAATGCTCAATAATTTGAATGAAGTTATCAGTGGCGCCTGTTAGTACTGCCTACTATGCAAATATTACAGCATGTTCTTCTGGGAAGGTGACACTGAAGGAACACAGTTGAGATATTTAGGAGGAGAAGGTATTCTACTGAATAACTCAGTGTAGAAGGTGAGGAGTATGAAACTAGAATGAGTAACAGGGCTACAGCTTGGGCAGCTGGGTAAGTGATGGTTCCATTTGCAGAGGTGGGAAACTTAGGAGGAGGAGGGGTAGCATTTGGGGTAATTGATTAGTGAAGTTGATTTAGCTGAGTATCACATGTGCTCATCTCCCTAGGTTGATTTTAGTACCTCTTTAAAGCGATAGTCATTTGATGTATCTTTATTCAGTTTTAAAAAAAAATCCACTAAATCTTTTAGATCTTCTTCTCATGAGTGCTCTTAGATTCCTGCAAACAAGCAGTCCTTGACTTAAGGATGCTTCACAGTCTGTGCTCTTCCCTTCTAAGTACATCGTCCAAGAAAGAATTAGTTAGAGGCAAACAGGCAGAAAAGAGAAACAAGTATCTGGAAAGAGAATGGAGCACAAATACGCTCCTCCAAACGTGCTGCATTTTAATTTCCAAGAGAAAGCATGAGGCCACACGTTTCAAGGTTAATGTGTTTGAATGTGAGTGGGTAGATGGTGATTTTTGCTAAAAATACATTTTTTGAGAGAAAGAGAAGATGATCCCTGATTCTATCACTCTCATTTTATTCATAGCCATTTTATTTCTTTCCGTGGAGTTTTCCTATGTGAACTGACAGACACCTGTCCAGATGACTTCCCCTGGGGAATTAGTGCTTTTCAGGTCCTTGTTGTCCTTGTAGGAATGACAGAACTAGAGGCATGATCACCAAATTCTCCCATCTGTTTGCTTAGGTCTGTTCCAAATGCAGCCAGAACCTGCAGGGTCCTCCTAGGAGACGTGGATGGTTTAGGGAGGGTAAGTAGGTGAGGGTGGCTATCTTGTTGAACAAGGAACGGTCTAGTGCTTGTTTCTAGAAGTCGTATTAAGTCTTTTGGTGCCAGTTAGCAATTACTACTTAATCAGTCCTTCAGCTGAAATATTTGTTAGCAGCTACCAAGAAGAACCAGAACCAGCTTGGGTTTGGAAAGAGGTTTCCATGCTCCTTCCTCCTTCCAAGTCCAGACACTGTGGCTCAGGAGCACATTAGCATGCAAAAGTCATGGGAGAATGCCTTTTATTGCAGATAGCGTTTTATCGCCGGGAATGATTGGTATATATACAGAGGGGCTCTTCAAAATCCTCCCAGAACAGAAGCCCTGACTTACCCCAGCCTCCTTGCTGCTCCTTCATCCCCAGCTGTTGTTTTTGGATTGTTAATTTCCCTGCCTGGTTGTGGTTCCTGTTTCAAAAGCACCAAGACTGTGCTGTTTGGTTTTGGCTTGTTTTGTTTGAAGCTGACTGGAACTTTTGAAGGGAGTCAGCCTTTGGGGAACTCAGGGGCCCCACTGTGAGATACAAGGAGTGTAACAGAAGGAAAACGAGGAGGATTTTATAATGTGTCTTCTCTTCTTTTGCCCATCCTTTCTTCTAAACAAATGGTATCACGTCTTCTCTGATTTTTCCGGGGCGGGGAGAGGTTGGGGGGATGGCATAAAGAGCTCAGAAGGGCAGAAAAACATGCACAGCCCCTCACTCCTCCCTATTCCCAGGAGAATATGTGTCTCCAGCACACTCACCCCTCCCCCACCCCCTTCCCGCTAAACCTTTGCCAGAAAGAGCCACTTCAAGGCTGAGGGCTGGAGGAGGCTTTCAAGGGAGGAAGGGAAGGTGTTTCCTAGGCTCCTGTTTTCTGTTTGGGGCCATTAACGGTGTTAAAGTGAATAAAGCAACCACCAGGCACAACTGTTTTATTCCAAATACTTGCTGATCCACACAGTTTCTACAGAGCTCCACAGTTGTTCTGTGCTCATAAAGGACATTTGAATAGACTGTTCTAATTCTGACTGACACTGGAGTGTGGCATTCTGACCTCCCCAGAAACGACATTTTTCCAAGGGGAGAGAGTAAACAGGCTGTGTCCTTCCTCTTTCCTCCCCTTTATGGCTGATGCTGGCTGGGTTGAATTGTTTAGAGACCCGTTTCATACTCCATCTTCCTTTCAGAGAGGCTGCAGCATTACAACTCAATTACCATATGGCAATATTTAGAAATGATCTGAATAAATGAAAGCAAACAAGCACGTAAACACACACACACACACACACACACACACACACACACTCATATAATTTCTAGCTAAAAAGCTAATCTGTTGAAAATGTAACTCTAAATTGGTAGTTCCTCATTGCCACCCAGGACCAACATGAGGGCCTCAGATCATTACACATTTCTTGGTACCATTAAAATTTCTCCTAATGCAATCTGGAATAAATATAAGATATTAAAGATATTATCTTTACTGCATCCCAATCCAGAGCACACTGAGGGATTAAAGTGCTCTAGTAGGACAAAAGTTCTTTGTCTTCCAAAGGTGTGAAAACCTAATTCCTTTCTGCAGTGATTCTTGATTTTCCTTTTTTCCATTAGGACCATGAAACCACGAACTAGAATTTGCTTCCCACCGGAGTGCTGCTTCAGCACGTCTGGAGGACCTGTGGGTCTTGGATGCAAGCCCTTGTGAAAGGAGAGACAGGCCCAAGGAGCCTGCACTTCCCCAGCTAAACACACTCTTTTCCGATAGTTCAGATCATCTAACACTGTGTCTGTGTTGCCCCTGAATGAAATATGTGAGCCAAGATATGGTAGTTGGAACGGTTACAAAGTGCCTGTGTCTCAGGGCTTTGGGTAGGGAACAGATGGTTATAGGGCGGTGGGATTCCTTTTTGCTTCCTCTTAAAGGTTGCTTTTTG
Organism: Lipotes vexillifer; assembly: GCF_000442215.2. NCBI lineage: Eukaryota > Metazoa > Chordata > Mammalia > Artiodactyla > Lipotidae > Lipotes > Lipotes vexillifer. Next base: position 342,632 of record NW_006796259.1, read on the forward strand.
AAAATGGCCCCAGCGATTTGTGGTTTTGTTACCAAAAGCTCGACCTCTCTGTACCACATCAAACCCTGGAGACACCCAGAGTTCTGGGTGAAGTAGAAAAGGATAGCTTTATTGCTTTGCCAGGCAAAGGGGGACACATTGGGCTTCCGCCTCTAAACACTCACCCAATCTTGATGAGCTGCCCTGGTCCCTTTAATCTGGCCTCAGGTGGTTTCTTAACTGCTCCTCCCTTGATTAGCGACTGTTCAGATCCACCCTTTGGAACTCAGGGAAGGCCGTGGAGGCTGGAGTCTTGCCTATTAGAAATGGGGGACAAAGGGAGGCCTCTGTGCCCAGCCCCACTCGGTTTCAGTGCTTGGGAGCCCCTCAGAGCTCCACTCAGTTTCAAATTCAGGGTTAAAAGTATTGAAGCTTAAAAGGTCTTATTCTAAGTACAGTGTGTACATTGACATCCCTATTGTTTATAGAGATGCCACCTCATCACAAGCACAATGCTAGGCCTTCTGAGCTCTTGCTAAGAGGAGTAACAGTGATCTGTAGCTAGAAAGCACTTCAATCTTTGCCCGGGAAACTAATCATTACTGTAATGTAATCATTAAATAGAATGTGATATTCTTGATCTACAGTCTGCCTCATCTGCTCTCTGAATGGGTTTTGTTAGGGGGCATTATTTGTCCCCTCGTAACAACCGTCACATACGTGAAATGTGGTGGGACTGACATATGTTATCGGTTCCTGTTGTTGAACTATTTGATTTTCCTAAACAGAATCAGGACTAGGGTAAGGCAAGAGAAACAGCTACGGAGATACTCTTAGGGTCACGCAAGTCCCAGCCCTGCTCCTAAACATAAGGATCCACTTTCCAGGAGCAACACAGAAGATCTCCACTCTGGGCGTTGGACAGAGTAAAATCTTTAATTGTCTGCCATTTGCTCTTTCCCAAAGCCCTGCTAAGAGAAAAGATATTTATAAAGCATCATTCAAAAGATCGGCTGTTCACCTCTTCCTCTAGATACTACAGGTTCTATTCTTGGATCAAGTTATTCTCAGAACAATACACAGTTGAACTCTTTTTACCTTAGCTGCTTTCAGAATTATATCTTATTGAATTTTCTTTTAATGGCATTCCCTTAGCTTTTATCAGAAAATAGTATTTTTTAAAAGCCAAATCAAATCCATAACTTTATCTATTGAAGGAATCTTGCTCAGAACATTTCCTCTAGAATATTCAGTGCTTCCTAAATTCATTCTTTTAGAATTTAGTGCTAGGAAAAGTTTTACCTCCCTTGAGGAATAGTTATGAATCAACTTGTGACGGTTAATTTTATTTGTCAACTTGACGTGGGCCATGGGGTGCCCAGATATTTGGTTAAACGTTTTTCTAGGTGTGTCTGCGAGGATGTTTCTGGGTGAGATTAACATTTAGTTGGTTGACAGCAAAGCGGATTACCCTCCCCTATGTGGGTGGGCCTCATCCAATCTCTTGAAGGCTTAATAGAACAAAAGACTGAACAACACTCTCTGCCTGATGGTCTTTGAGCTGGGATATCAGTCTCTCCTGTGTTTGTACTTAGACTGGACTTTGTACTTTGTATTTACACCATTGGTTCTCCTGGTTCTTGGGCTGTTGCACTGTAGGTCTTGGGACCTCTCGGTCTCCATAATCACATGATACAGTTCTCTATAATAAATCTCTTTCTCTATATATATCCTATCCGTTCTGTTTCTTTGGAGAAAGCTTACTAATGCACATCTTTTCTGAGAATTATTTTTATGTACTTGTCTACATCCTCTTTATACTTTGGTTTTCAGATTACTTGGCTCCAAATTTGAAGCATATCTCTAACATCTGTGTTACCTACAGTTTGTGTCTTAGTCTGTTTGGGCTGCTGTAACAAACATACCATAAACTGCATGGCTTATAGACAAACATTTGTTTCTCACAGTTCTGGAGGTCTGGGAAGTCCAAGACCAAGGCACCAGCAGATTCAGTATGCAGTATTCAGATTCAGTATCCAGTATTTGGAAGCTGGTGAGAAACCGGCTTCCTAGACAGCTGTCTTTTCATTGTAACCTCATATGGCAGAAGGACAAGAGAGCTCTCTGGGGCTTCTCATGAGGCTCCACCTTCATGACCTAATCACGTCCCAAAGGCCCCACCTCCTAATACCGTCACTTTGAGCGTTAGGGTTTCAACATAATTTTGGGGGGACACAAGCACTCAGTCATAGCAGTCTGCCTTTTTTGTCTTCTTTATCTTAGAATTGACTTTCTACTTTTATTTATATCCTTTTTAGCCAGAATTGTCGAGTTTTTATTTTAAAATAAAAATATTTAGCATGTGCCGAATGCTTACGGTGACAGGTATATTCTAAGCACTTACTGAAGATTACTCCATTTAACCCTTAAAACAATCCTACCAACTTATCCCTGTTTTGCAGAAGAAGAAACTGAAGCCTGGAGTAATTCAGTAATTTGTCCAAGCTCAAGTAATGATAGAGCCACAGTTTGAACTCAGACACCCTTACTCCTAAGTCACCATTTTTAGCCAGTATCTATATGACCTTTGTTTGAATGCATTAACATAACCATTATTTTCCCTATGTCTTTATATAAACCATTTCAAATACTTTGAGGAGAGAGAGATACATGTATGTATTTATTTTTATTTTTCTTCTGTTCCAAATTTATATTTAAACTACAAGGGCTATTAGTTCCTTAATATCTCTCTGCTATATGCTTTTTTCAGTAAAAAAGCATATCTTTTTATGCTTGAACAAATTCAAGCTTACAGAAGAGCTGCCGGAACATTACGATGAACCCTTAAACACTTTTTACCTAGATTCATCAATTGTTTAGATTTTTGCAATATGTATTTGCTTTATCACTTTTATTTACATCTCATATTATTATTACTCTTCTTATTCTAATTTTCTGAACTGTTTGAGTTTAAATTATAGACATCTTGACCCTTCACCATTGAATATGTCAACATGGATCTTTGAAGAACAAAGGCATCTTCTTACACTGTATGATTATCAAGTTCAAGGAATTTGACATTGATAGAGCAGTATTCAAATTTCACCCGTTATCCCAAGTACACTTTATAGTGTTTGTCTCTTTCTTCTTTTTCTTCTCTCTTCCCTCTACATTTTTCCTCTCTTACTCCCTTCTTTTTTCCTTTCCAGCTTCCTCCATTCTCCCCCCTTTGCCTCCCTATCCCCCTCTCTCTCCTCCTCCCTCCCTCTCTGGCTGTCTCTCTCTTCTATCCAGGATCTAATGCAGGATCATATTTTGCATTTACTTGCCAAGCCTTGCTATGTGCTTTGAGCATTAAATGTCCTCAAATATTTACTTTCCCACCTAAGCCAGTTTTCCTCCAATTTGGAGTTCCAAGCCTCTTTCCC
>NW_006796259.1:346345-348409 GCF_000442215.2 Lipotes vexillifer
TCTTTCCCTTTCCTTTCCTCCAAATGTTTTTGAATTATTTCACAACAAAGCATGGGATGCAGCTACTCCTAAACTTCAAGGCCTCTCCTTCCTAGAGAATGATCCACTTTTCCTAGCTTGTTTCTTAAAGGGGCTGCATTCTATTACTTCCAAACATTTAGAAACCATCAGAGACAACATGCATCAAAAAGTCAAACTTAGTTTTCTTCCTTACTGTTGCACTGGAAAACTTTCTAAACTCTATTATAGATCAAACTTGATTGCTTTTGCCAAAAAGCTGTGTAAGATCAACAGAGCCAAAGGCAGAGGAGTGTAATTTGAAGACCAAGTATGCTACTGAGTGGGAGTGTTTCAGACTGTGTGTTTCTGAGAGTAAATATGTGTAGTGCTTCAGAGGGAATCTTAATGAAAGGAATCATCAAATCACATCTCTGTGTCAAATATAATTGTATTTGAAACATTGTGTTCTAGTTCTGAAGCAGTTAGGACAGAAGCAAAGAAGATTCTAAAAGTGAAAAACAAGGCCACTTCCGTAAGCTCGTAGAACACATATCCCAGAGCTCATTCAAAACATTGTTTATGTTTAAACTCATTAAATTGTGATGGGCATAATGCAAGGATCAGACAAGCAATTTTTCATCCACCTTCCTCCTAAGGAACAGCATTTTCAATTCATATAAAATTATTTTGATGCCAAAGATCATATTTTCTATTGTTTTACAGTGTAATTAAAGTAGCTTTTTATTTTTAAAAATTCCTTTCCATCAGCTAGTTGAATATTTTAACACTCTAATTTAAAGGATCTATTCTCTCCACCCACAATCTTCATATCAAATACTTAATGATCTATAAATATTTAGAAAGTTCTAATGGAGCACAGTATTAAAAGCAAACCTATAAGAACGTCTGGTATTATTTGAGTAATCTCTCTTATCTCTTTGTAAGTTTGGATAAATGAATATTGGATTTTCTTAAATGGAGTTTTATCCTCGCCCATCATTTTATTATATTTTTCCACCCCTCTTATAAGCTGCTAAGGAGATGAAAGTACAAATCCTGTTACCCTCTGGGTGAGTTATTGGACAGGAGGTATTGGCTGAGAGTACTGGCAGTATAGTAGGAAGAGGAAGGTCTTTTGTTAAAATAGTATGGTAGGGAAATTTATACAGAGGTGGACAACACACCCAATCCAGCCAGTTGAGTGCTCCAGGGTTTTCATATTTGTCTTCCAGTTAGGGTTAGAGAATGTGTTTGTGTTCTTGTAGAGAGACTGGGGTCCACAGGAAAGGGTGACCATCTGGGAATCAGGAGGCACTGGTTTCGGCTTGACCTTTGTCACTAACAGTCTTTGTGATGCCAAGTCTGGAGTTTCACCTCTCTGGAGCTCAATCCTCCTCTTCAAAATAATGAACTGGATAATGTCTCATTTTCTTTCCAGCAGTGTACACAATGCTGAGAGATCTAAGAACATCAGATAGAAGCATAGAGCTGTTTATTGACATTTTTTCATTAGTATTGATGCTCAATCAATACCTTTCTGTAATGTTGATTTATCTTTATTTTTCCAATGGTTTGCCATTGATCTCCTGGATGTGAATCCAGGTAAGTATCTTAATTTACACATACAAGAAAAAATAGTTGAGCATAATGCAGATATGTAGAATCTAGATTAAACGTTTTCATTAAAATTTTAAATAAAAAGGTAATTTAAGGGGATACCTTTATTCAAAATGCCTTTTCTGTAGGACTGTATTTTTTTTTTTTTTTTTTTGCGGTATGCGGGCCTCTCCCTGTTGTGGCCTCTCCTGTTGCGGAGCACAGGCTCTGGACGCGCAGGCTCAGTGGCCACGGCTCATGGGCCCAGCCACTCTGCGGCATGTGGGATCTTCCCGGACCGGGGCACGAACCCGTGTCCCCTGCATCGGCAGGCGGACTCTCAACTACTGTGCCACCAGGGAAGCCCTGTAGGACTGTATTTTTTTAATTGGGTCTCAGTTTATTTACCTTCTAAATCTGGGATGGCATATAGGGCTATCTGAAACACTGACTCTAAGGCTCAGCAGG
>NW_006796259.1:348473-358692 GCF_000442215.2 Lipotes vexillifer
CAGCAGGAAAGAACACTTGCCGTGGTTAACAACCAATGTCTACCAAGGGTAAGCGAAGCACTCAGTGCCGTCCATTTCTTGAACTTGGACCAGACCATCATTAAGAGTCTTTCCTAAATATAGTCCTCCTCCACTGTGCTCTGTCCACTGAATAACATTATTTATCTAGTTGCCCAGCCTGCAGCCTGGAGGTCATTCTTGCCCCCTTCCCTTGCCTCGTCTTCCCATTAGCAACTCATCACGAAAATCTGTCTATCTCCTAAGTAGTTCATTACCACCATCCTCACCAAAGGCACCAGCATCTCTCACCTGAACCATTACCTCCCTCTAATTAATAATGGGCTACTCAACAGGTGGTCTAAGCATGTGCTTAGGGTACCAGCAAGATGGGGACACATTTCCTTCCCCATCCACATAAACATACAAAAGGGAGTAAAAAGGGGGGGAAGCTATTTTAATATCAGCACCCATTTTATTTGGGTCATTTAAAGATGAAACATTTTATGTAATATTGTAAGGTTGCTTTTATTTTGCATTACGGAACAGTATCCTCCTGTATGTCTCTTTTTTTTGGGGGGGGCGGTCAGTTGGGGAACATAATGTTTTAGGGAAGAGTGTCTCTAAAGCTCTGATTCTTGCCCTGCCTCTAATCTACAGTGTAGCAGAATAATTTTTTTTTTTTGAGAACACAGTGAAATCTCACTAATTCAGACTGCATTAACCATTATGAATCATGAACTGAGAGTAAATTTACATTGGTATTATCTATTTTTTTTTAAAAAAAGATATACTTAGGGGCTTCCCTGGTGGTGCAGTGGTTGAGAGTCCGCTTGCCGATGCAGGGGACACGGGTTCGTGCCCCGGTCCGGGAAGATCCCACATGCTGTGGAGCGGCTGGGCCCGTGAGCCATGGTCGCTGAGCCTGCGCGTCCGGAGCCTGTGCTCCACAAAGGGAGAGGCCACAGCAGTGAGAGGCCCGCGTACCGCAAAAAAAAAAAGAAAGAATGTTAAAAAATATATATAGAGATATAGATAGATAGATAATCTTTTAAAAGCAAGATTTTGTCTTGTCATATCCTGTTTCCCACTCCCCTTAGGGTAAAGCCTAAACTCCTTATTATGGCCACAGGTACTCTAGTCTCTGCCTGTTTCTCCTACCTCACCTCTCACCACATAGTTTTTCCCTTTCTCTTTTGGGTCCAGTCATATTGGCCTTTGTCAGTTCCCCCGAAGGACCTGTGCAGTAATTTATCCCTCTCCCTGCAAAGCTATTCTGCTTCTCTCCCTTTAGCTTTTAACACTGTGACTCATACTTTCATCTCAGCTCAAACATCTCTTACTCAGGGAGCACCTCTCCCAGCCTTCCAGATGAGATCAGAAGCTGCCATATTCTCCTTTTGTATCACAGAATTTAGTTGTACAGTTGTGTGATATGTGACTCATGTCTGTCTCCTGCGCTACAGAGTAAACTCTTTGTTCACTGTTGTTCCAGGGGTACCAACTTAGCACCAGGCTCAATGAACCCTGGCGGAATGGATGGGTGCCTGTATAATTCCACGCAAACTAGGATTCCTTAGTAAAGCAGTAGAGTAGAAGCAGTCTAAAGAAGTTAACGCCTTATTCTCAATATTCTTTGGTCACGGTACAAATTCAACAGTAAGCTGGTGAGAAATATCCCCGGTGTTCAGAAGTTCTTAACTATAGTAATTACCTCATTCATTTCTAACGAGTTCTTCTAACTTTGCATGTGGCCAAATGGCGCTCGTGGTACTCTCTTCCTGTCTCCCATTAAATAATAGATTCCTCTCCCAGCATCCCTCTTAATGTCTCAAATCCTCGAGGTCAACCTTAGCTCCATTCCTTCTTTCTTCAAACAAATCCCATCTATCAGCAAGGCATATTGGCTCGGTCTTTAAAATGCATCTGGAATCTGCCTATTCTCACCTCCTTTGCTCACATCCTCTTTCCAGCCATAAATATTTTTCACCTCTACAACTTCAGTAAGCTTCTTAGTGGTCTCCCTGTTTCCAATCCTTGCTCCCTTGGTCTGGTCATCAAGGAATGGCCAAAGTAATTTTTCATAAAACATGTATTAGACCATATCATCCCTTACTCAAACTTTCCTTTGCTTTCTTGGTTCGATTTTACCCTTATTGTAAAATACTGTTCTTTACCATTGCTTCTTGCCTACAACTTCACTCTCATCTCTTACTACTCCCCTCTCCTCTCTTGATAGTATCCAGCCACATGATGGCCTCCTTGTAATTTTCCACCATACAATACTCAGTCTCACTTGAGGACGTTCATGTCTGCTGTGCCCTTTGCCTGGAATTCTGTTCCCTGTCTCGTAACATGTGTGTCTCCTTCTCAACATTCCGGTCACAGCTCAAAGACCATGCCCTTAAAAGGCCTTGCCTGGTCACCTGATCTGAAAGCATCCCCTCCACCCCCACCATCATTCTCTATCTTATTATAGCCAGCTCTGTTTTCTTGGTAGCATTTATCACCATCTAAAATTATTTTACCAGTTTACGATCTACTTATTTTGTATTGTCTTTTGCACTGACATATAATGTTCAAGAGAGAAAAACTCTTAGTTGCCTTGTTTCCTGTTTTATCTTTCCTCCTGAAAATGCCTGTCACATGGTGTTTATTCAAAATATAGTTGCTGAATGAATGAATGAATGGAGATTCACTTCAGAAGAGACTGGTGCCGGGCAAGGACTAAAAAACAACAAAAATGTTTCTTGAAAACCATTCAGAATCACTTTGGTCCTGTGATTGTTTTTAAGCTTTCCCTTCTCCAGGCCTCTGTATTATACGGAGTTTTGCCCACAGCTTTAGCTTGGAGCATAATCAGTCAAGTGACTTTTGTTTTTTTTTAATTCAAGTGACTATTTTTGAGGAGTAAAATTTCACAGTAGGTTGCATAATTTGCATGATTATAACCTTTAGTATTTGACTTTTTTCCAAGAGAGCATTTTGTTAAAATAAGTAACTAGACGTTGGCTTTCCTGGTACTGGTCGATCAGCTGATTACTTACAGTTCATTGCTTTTTTTTTTTTCCTGAGTTTCATTTTCAATAATTTCAGCCTAAAATTCACATTTTCTGCTATTTTATGGAAGGACACAAGAAACTCTCATATTCATCAAGCATTGGATTCCTAGACACTGACAGGTTACTGGGGTAGTAGTATCTGTGGTTTCCATCAGGACCATCTTTTGACCTTTATGCCTGCTGGTATTGGTTTGACCACTAGGTGGCACACACTAGATGGTAAGGCAAAATGCTGGCTGATGGACTTTTGCTCTGAACTTGTGGAGAAGTCATAGGAAAATCATGAAACCAGTGTATAAAAGTCAAGGACTAGTGAAGTATAAGTAATTATTTAAAAAGACATGTAAGAAAAGTGAATCACCAAAATGTAATATGTAATGACCACTTGCATTTCCTCAGAATAATCAATGCAAAATTTAAAAACCATTATATTTATGCTAATTGAGCAATAGAAGTAGAGATTATTAGTTGCTTATTATGCTCTGGATTTTGGCTATGTTAAAATTTTCAGTGAATAGCTTGTTATATTATCATGTGCTTCTTCGTTATTGAGATGGAAAAATCTGGGTAAATGAGAGTTTCATTTAGTTGAATTATGAGGGCTCCCCTGGTGGCGCAGTTGGGAATCCACCTGCCAGCGCAGGGGACACGGGTTTGAGCTCTGCTCTGGGAAGATCCCACGTGCCGTGCAGTAACTAAGCCCGTGCACCACAACTACTGAGCCTGAGCTCTAGAGCCCGTGAGCCACAACTACTGAGCCCGCATGCCTAGAGCCCATACTCTGCTACCAGAGAAGCCACCACAATGAGAAGCCCTCTCATTGCAAGGAAGAGTAGCCCCCGCTCACCGCAACTAGAGAAAGCCAGCACGCAGCAACGAAGACCCAATGCAGCCAAAAATAAATAAATAAAATAAATTAATTTTTAAAAAACCCAAGGTTTTTTTAAAAAAAAAGATAAAATGAGAATTACTTTATCAAAGTAGCAAAATATATATGGTAATATATCAAATAATACACGACAGCTTATAATAAACATCAACCATCTTTCTTCCTGTTTCCAGCCAGATTCCACAGGGAAAACTTTTAAAAAACTTTATAAAGCCATTATTTAAACAGCAAAAATATGAAATTGTTTTGACTTGAAAATAGATATGATCTTTCTAGGAAGATTAATATTCAATGATAATTTGATGTTGGTATGATTCTATACACTTGTTTCAAAGTACAATGGGTACTTTGGAATGAAATCATAGACATCCATTAAAAGTTCTCTTTAAATTGTGTACAAGATGCTTAAGCTTTTGGAAGTCCTTTCTTATAAGTAATTCTCCCGGTGAAGAAGGGATCGGAAAGAGGGAGAAAGAAGGAGAATGAGTGACAGCAAAGTCAGGGAATAGCAAATGATGGAGAAATGGACAGAGAAGACCATGGTGTTGGTCTTCAGACTTCACTGTCTAGGACCCCTGGTTGGTCTATTCCTTACTGAGAGACACTTAAGGCCACCAAAACCTGAGGAAAAAAAAACAAACTATCAAATTCTACAGCTCAATCCCCTGCTCTGAGAACAAGTTCATCCAAAGTGCTTCTGATTAGCTTACCAATGAGATCATGGCATAGGTAGGCATTGCATGGCCTGGATAACTTGAATGTCTGCCTTTCTTACTGGTTATAGTTGCCACTGTGAACCATTTCTCAGGCATTCAGTTTTCTCCATTCACCACTTGTGGGCCAGATTATCCTGGATGGATGGGATAGTCATGGTTTGTGAACAAAATCACATTTGTGCATATGCAAAACCGCCTATGAAGCCTTATAATAAACTTTATGGGGAAGGATGTTGGTGGGATTCCCAGAAGACAGCCTGTGTTTCTTTCAAATCCCAAACACCCATTTTCTACAATTCATGGCTTGAGCAAGACCCATAGCATAGGGAAGGAGTGGGCCTGCATCTTCCCAGTTCTTATTTACAAAAGAGTTTTTCACATACTGTAGCCTAATCTGTGACATGTTTACTCCCTGTATGACTCTCCTAGATCATGTGTCATAAAGTTCTGGGGTGTCTTACTCATTTATCCTCTGCTTAGATCCAAGCTGTAGAATGAAGGTAATTAACTAGTAATGTCGTTCCCATCAGTTCTACAGAGATCACTTGCACACTAAGAAATCCTCTTGCTCCAGACTCTTGAGGTTCCGGTAGGACCCTCCTTGCACATGATCTTTCCTGTGAGCACTCCAGGATTCCCCCATGAACTTCTCACATCCACTAGAGCTGAGTAAACACAAGTTAGCTAATTTGCTAGTGCTTACCTGCCCACGTTCTGCCTCTTTGGCTTGAGAACCTCTCTCTGTATCTTGATATTGAGATATTTCAGCATCTTCTCTCAGCTGGTGCCTTTTTCTTTTTTTTTTTAATTGAAGTTGATTTACAATGTTGTGTTAATTACTGCTGTACAGAAAAGTGATTCAGTTATATATATACATTCTTTGTTAAAAATATTCATTTCCGTTATGATTTATCACAGGATATTGAATATAGCTCTCTGTGCTATGCTAACCCCAACATCTCTCTCCATCCATCCCCCAACCCCCTCCACCTTGGCAACCACCAGTCTGTTCTCAAGGTACGTGATTCTGTTTCTGTTTCATAGATAGGTTCATTTGTGTCATATTTTAGATTCCACATATCATATGGTATTTGTCTTTCTGTTTCTGACTTACTTCACTTAGTATGATAATCTCTAGTTGCATCCATGTTGCTCCAAATGGCGTTATTTCATTCTTTTTTATGGCTGAGTAATATTCCATTGTATATATGTACCACATCTTCTTTATCCTTTCATCTGTCGACGGACATTTAGGTTGTTTCCATGTCTTGGCTATTGTGAATATTGCTGCTATGAACATTGGGAAGCATGTATCTTTTTGAATTATAGTTTTGTCTGGATGTATGCCTAGGAGTGGGATTGCTGGATCATATGGTAACTCTATTTTTAGCTTTCTGAGGAACCTCCGTACTGTTTTCTACAGTGGCTGTACCAACTTACATTCCCAAGCTGGTGCTTTTTTCTTAATCCTTTTGACCATGGCAGTGAAGTTTTAGGAGCAATCAGCTTTCATCTGAACTGACCAGGAATGTGGTACAGAAGATCATGTGTGTATCAACGCAAGTCTTTCTGCAGCCTGATCCCAGATTGTAGAACATAGGAGGCTGTAACATAACCACATACTTGCAGTGCTTCACAAACATTGTGACCCCCCCCCCAAATAATTATATTTCACATTACAACTCAGTAGAGAGATAGACACACTCAATACACATAACTGAGAAACTTATAAAATAATACTTTAGTATCTTTTAAAAGTAAAAACACAACAGATTTAATTTAAATCTAAACATTTATTAACATAGAAAGATCGTTAAAAATACAAAACGCAATCAACAACAATAAGAAGAATGCAGCTGTTGACTCTCCAAATTGGTTTCATGACCCGCTAATAAGTTAGAACTCTCAGTTTGAAATAAACTGATCTTGACGATACAGAGGAAATGCTTCCTGAGCACTTTGGTGAATGAAGCCTCTCCTTCACACTCAGACTTGGCCACTTCCCTTTGGTTATCATTTTATCTCTTCCTGTTTAAGTGCAAACAGCCTTCATATCCCTGAACTACGTCCTCTTTTGCTATTCATTCACTCTGTTATCTCAAAGCAGAGGACTAAAGTGAGTGATCTTTGTAGCTGTAAATGCAAATTAGAATACCCTTGATGTATGCTTTTTCTTTCCCATAAGTTCAACTGGGCATAGAGTTTTGCTTTTGACTTAACTGAGCAAGTGACTAACTAAAAGAAAGTGTACGTGTAAAGGCCTCTCTACACTTGTAGAATGAGATCTAGTCTGTGAAAGATAGCAATAACCTTAGTGCCATCTATCACTGTTTTTAATGCTCAAGGCCCTGGCCAAGCAGTACCAGGACCTTTCTATTCTTATCTTATTTCTTCCTCTCTTTCTCATACCCAGGGTGACATGCTTACAATTCCCTTCCTTGCCAGAGCATACACATCTTCACAACAGCCTCAGCTTTGTACAATCTGCTCTCCACAGAAGAGCCATGGGAAGGAAGTCAGAACTCTCTGAGTTTCCTCTAGAACTGTTTCTGTGTGTTCCCTGCACTCTCTCAAGCTTCTCTTTCCTGGAGTAAGATGGATTCACTCATTCATTTAACAAATGAGTACCCAGAACTTTCTCTTTCCAGCTACTCTGATGACAAATGAGACAGATAAGATACCTGCTCTCAGGGGACTTACAGTGTGGCTAAGAAGACAATTAGCAGGTGTTAACAGTAAGGTATGATGATCATTGTAGCAAAGGAAAACACAGTCACAGGCAGGGCGATCAAAGACATAGTCCAGATGTAAGAGAAGGCATCCCTTGAAGGAATGACTTTTAAGCTGGACCCTGAAGAATGATATATAAAGTGTCTGTAAGTATCAGATTGTTTTAAGAAAGGAAATGGCTTACTAGAAATGTCAGAGGTGAGAGAGTCTGCCCCTGCATGAGGTTTTCAAGGAACCGACAGCAACCAGGAAGGCTGGTAACGAAGGAGACTTGGAGACTGAGGCAAGAGCCACATTAAGCTCGCCTTTCAATAAGCCAGGGTGAGAACACTTCAGTGTCTTTATGACCAATAAGAATGGAAATCCATTACAGTACTTTAAGTGGGGGAATGACAGAGCCATATTTATATTTTGGGAAGATCATTTTAGCCTCAGGGTGCGGAATGACTTGGTCAGGATTTAGTGTTTGATTGTATTGAGGGTGAGGGAAAGGGGAGAAGCAACGATGGTTTGCCTCCTTGTCAAGTCAATAAAGTTATGAGCAATTAAATTGCCTTCTTCAGCTTGGGAAGGGACTGAGGGTACATCCCCCAGGGAAGAGCTGATCAGTTAAAAGACTTTTTTGTTTCCATCTCTTTCTTTCTACCCTCAAATAAATCACTATCTTCTTGACTCTTAAATTATCCTTCTTGTCTGAAAATACTCTGCCTTGGATCAAAATGTCTAAACAAACTCTCCATTCCAGAGGAGCACTATTGCCTATGGTAATTAGGGCAGCATGTTTCACTTGGTGGGATTCTCAAAGCCTGGCTGTTAATTAGGCCTCGGGTAGCACCCTCATCCCCATCCCTAGGCCGACCTCCTTTTTCTTTTCTTGGAAGTTCAAGGCACCTAGCAAGTGGAGCCTAATTTAGCCTCCCAGGATTGCTGGGAGGCAAGTCAGCCTGGACTGTCTGCATCCGTGTTTTCAAGCTGAGGACACCAAAGCATAGGTTGGTCAAGCAATGCTTGGTCTGTTATCCAGCAAGGTAGCCACAGAACATGGAAAAGCACCAAGGAACATATGTCTTAGTCTTTGTTTAACAAGAGCAGGGATTTTCACACTGCGGGGCCCCAAATTCAGCACAGGGGTCTGAGAGGTACACAAGGGGCCAAGGGGAAAGCTGAGTGGGGGACTCAGGGCTTCCTCTTCCCCCAAATTTCCTTTTCATATTCTGCCTATTATGAGAATTATACATGTTTTCCTCAAATACCCTCATTTTACTGATCAAAGCTAAAACCCAGAGTGGTTACTTTAGAGATTTCCCAAGGTTAATCCATTTTGAATTATAGCAGAGCAAGCATTAGAACCAGGTTCTCTTAATTGCTTGTCTAGTTCTGTTTTCTATGTGTATTGTGCTTGAGACTGTGTTAGAAGTATCCTGACCCTGTTGTCTTACCCAAGGATTGACTAACTGTAGGAATTTCATGCTGGGTTGGGCAGAAGGGCAAATCCTAACCTGTGAGAAAGCATGTGGCAGTGGGCGTGGGGATGTCAGAAAGAAGAAGAGGGCGGATGTGAAAGGCATCCTTCAACTCATGCTCACCACACAGTTCGTACCTTAGCATCTCTATGAGTCAGGGCTCTCCAGAGAAACAGAACCAATAGGAGAGAGATAGATAGATAGATAATAAGAAATTGGCTCATGTGGTTATGAAGGCTTTCAGGTCCAATTTGCAGGTGGGCCAGCAGGCTGGAGACCCAGGGAGAGAGCCAATGTGCAAGTTCAAGGGCCACCAGGCAGGAAAAGTCAATGTTACAGGTGAAGTCCGATGGCAGTCTGTTGGCGAATTCTCTCTTACTTGGGGGGTGGGGAGGGTGAGGGGTGGTCTTTTTTCTCTTCAGGCCTTCAACTAGTTGGATGAGGCCCACCCACATTATGGAGGACAGTGTGCGTTACTTTACCAATTAAAATGTTAACCTCATCCCAAAATGCCCTCACAGGAACACCCAGAGCAATGTTTGACCCAAATCTGAGCACCCCCATGGCCCAGTCAAGTTGACACATAAGATGAACCATTGCAACATCCTTCAACACATGCACAGATGGTACCTTGAGCGTCCTTCAACTTGCACCTAACACACAGGTAACATCTTGAGTGTCCTTCAACCCATGCTTAACACAGTATCTTGAGCATTCCTCAATTTGGGCACAACACACAGATAGCACCTTGAATTTGCTTCCCACATAGGATTGACCAGGAATGTAAGTCACTCATTTGCATCCAAATTTTTAAAAATATATGTATTAGAAAAGTGAGATAGAATTTAATTTGCCTTCACTGATTGATATTGTTGTTTAATTGCTTATTAGGACCCAAGCCACCTGAGGGCAGGGACCATGTCTTCTTATCATATACACACTGTACATGCATGAATAAGTACAGTGACTTGACCTGGCTTGACCATCAGGTTCTTTGCCAAGAGGGATGCTACTCCTGAGATTTCAGAGTCATTGGCCTCCCTGACATGTTTCACTCACTTGGAAATTGCTGAAAAATCACCCTTTGGGCTTTAAATTATCATACTTGATTTCATGCCAAAGGTGAGGTTTTTTTGGTTGAATGTTGAGAGAAACATCTGTTCAGCTGTTTCTGACACTCGGGAAGCTGAAGAAGAAGGAGGAGGAGGAGGAGGAGGAGGAGGGGGAGGGGGAGGGGGGGAAGAGAGGAGGAGCGGCCCGGCGCGCAGCCGGAGGGGAGAGGGCTGCCCAGCTCATCCCAGGCCGGCCCCACCGCCCCGAGCGCACGTAGCGCGGCGGGGGGCGCTCGGGTCCTCGGCTCCG
>NW_006796259.1:358946-360814 GCF_000442215.2 Lipotes vexillifer
GGGGGAGGAGGAGGGGAGGAGGAGGGGGAGGGGGAGGAGCCGACCCTCAGCTTTATGCCGCAAAAATCATTTAAGATTATTTTTGCACATGAATAACTCCAACATAGAGTATATTTAAAATTTGAAGCTTCCCATGCATCTGCATCTCACAGGGGAGGAAGCGGGATCATTTTGGAAAACTTTTTTTAACAATTGCATATCCATAGCAGTTTCAAGTGACCAAAAATTTACTTTGTATATGCAGAGCCTAGATTTAAGGAACAGTTTCCATGGTTCTATGTTTGGTAAATACATAACAGCTCTATTTAATACTTATTGTATGGCTTTTTGTATATTTGATTATAAATTTGTTTGAGGTTAGGGATACTATATCACATGTCGAAAAGAAGGAATTGAAGGGTTTTTTGCTATTGTTTTACTTCTTTCTAAACCCGTGTTCTTTATTTCTCACACTCAAGGAAAGTTAGGCTTTACTTTTACTCAGTAAACCTCAGCTCTGAGACCTCTTTGTTACTGGTTCCTTGTTCTTCTGGGGCCCATTGTTCTTGGTACTCTCCATTGCCTTGGTTACATATATCATACTGTCTGCCTCCAACACTGGATTGTAAGCTTCCTTTCTAGGTCAGAGATTGTGTTTCATTTGCCTTTCCTTGAGGTCCTAACTGTGGGTCTGGTGTAATTGGGTGCTCACTGTATAACTGGATGATAGAAGGCAGGTATTTATACAAGCTGGTAGTAGGACCTCTGATATGGAAGAGCTCTAGACCTCTAGTCTGGTCTTCTGCCTCCACACTGATTCTGCTTGTCATTGGAAATAATGTAAGTGTGCATCAAGGCTTTTCTTTTTTTAAAACAACCTGTCCACTTCTGCACTCATTTTATAAATACAGAATACTCCCATGATCCTTACTGCCACTCTATTAAGAATCTTCCTTTCTCATGGTACACACATCTTTGTTACACTTGACCTTTTTAGTTTACATTATGAAAAATAATAAAGCCATTAGAGTTTCCCAAATATATAATATTGAATATGCTTTAAAAACTATTCTCCCCCCATCTCTGCTACTCCAAGAAGCTGATATGTCCCCCAAGGTTGGGACAGTTTATATCTTTCAATCACTTGTGTCCCCCTACTCCAGCCCATGAGAACGAAGGCTTTTAACATCATCAGAAATAGTGACTACACAGGAAGCTTGCTTTTTGAGTTCCGTTATGTTTAATTATCCTTGCAGTAAGGAAGCTCTGATTTAAATCCCTGTGGTTGCATATCCTCTAATACTGCGTTCTGAGAACAGCTGTTCACTGTCCCTTGTCCTAACCCTCCGTGTAGAGAAAGAAAGTTAACAAGTTTGCTGATTGGTCTTCTTTCTTTCTATATTAAAAGACCCCTAACCCCTTAAGCTTTGTGCCTGTGGGACTGATTCATAGACTCTTTAATTAATTTTAGTTGATACAGTATATATTTTTCAGTCTTTCTCCATTTTTATGCCCTTTTCTTTAAACACTGCCCAAATCATCTCATCAAACTAAGTGTCATGGAGAAACAGCTTCTTAGCTCTCTCTTTAGAGGGGAAAAGTAGAACTCCAGGGATGGAATGACTGCTTAGAGCCTCATAAGTATTGGTGAAAGTGGATAGTGTCAAGGAACTCACAGCTCAGTGGAGGGAACACTTGGAATCAAGAGGAAGGGATTTGAATCTACCACCTACCCACTGTGTCACTTATCTGTCATTTGGGAAGTGGAAATAATGATACTGCATATTCTGACTCTTTCTTAGTGATGTTGTCAAGTTCATAAGAGACCATAAGGGATAATGGGAAATTATAAAGCTCTTACAGGGGGTTGTCAGAACCTAAGGGAAAGA
>NW_006796259.1:360824-388967 GCF_000442215.2 Lipotes vexillifer
AATGCCTTCAGAATGTTAAGGGAAAGTTGAAAGTGCAGTGAAGGAGAATTTAAGTAAAGCAAATGAGATTGGTGATTTGTTGCAGTAAATCAGTGGTAGAGATTATCTGAGTATATCAAACCCAGTCAAAATGATCAGGTGGAAAATTAGGAAGAGCATGTTACTAATTTCCCCTGTGTCTACTGTGAGGTTAAATTAATGTATTATTTAAAATTTTTCATATGCAAAAAGAGATAGTGGTAATCTTTTCCTTCCTCTTTCATAAAGGGAGTCTTCATGCTCAGAAATATTAAATAATTTGCCCAAAGCAGTACAGCCATTGGAGGCAGAGCCTGGACAAGGACCCTCTGCCTCCTTAACTTCTCAGTTCTATTTTTGTCTCCTTCAAGAATTTGATGTGGAATGAACATGAATCTATGAACACAGCTGAGACTGTAACCTGATGCTTTTTAATTATGTGATTAAAGGTGTAACACAATCAAGTATAAACTGAAGCTTTTATAGTGGAACAGCTGAAGCTGATTAATGGAAAGCTGAAATAACAATTGTACTATAAAAAGACAATATTAATAGAAAGAGGACATATATATACTAGCAAACGTAAGGTAGATAGCCAGTGGGAAGCAGCCGCGTGGCACAGGGATACCGGCTCGGTGCTTTGTGACTGCCTGGAGGGGTGGGATAGGGAGGGTGGGAGGGAGGGAGACGAAGAGGGAAGAGATATGGGAACATATGTATATGTATAACTGATTCACTTTGTTATAAAGCAGAAACTAACACACCATTGTAAAGCAATTATACCCCAATAAAGATGTTAAAAAAAATTAATAGAAAGAGATGGAATTGATGGAATGTAGTAAAAGAAATCTCAAAGAGAAATGAAAAACCCAAAACAAACCACATAGTGTTTATCTGTTTATTCTTAGAAGGGTACATAGTCCCTGGAGAGCAAAAGAAGTAAATAATGCCATAGGGCCAAGAAGAAAATTTCTTCACACCACCTCCTTTAACTTGATTTGTACACCAAGTGACCTTGGCCTTAATAAAGTTAATAAGAACAGCTCTCTCTTCATATAGCAATACTTGGGCAGACTGGTTTATACATCAGGCTCTTGGATATTGAATTATTATGTGTCAGTCCCTCAGAGCCAAACCAATATCCTTTGAATTTGCAAAGTCAAGGACTAACTGTAAACCATGGCAATCTCAGCCAGATTCTAATATCTCTTGAAGGCTGGACTGGTGGCCAGCCCTCCATCTGTGACATCTGTCTTCTCTCTGATTGTGGCTACCACAGTACTTACTTTTGTCTCTGGTATACTTTTGCTAAAATTACAGAATTTTAGATTTTAACCCTATTACTCCCATTCTAGTGACCCTAACAGGTTAAGGGACTGTCATCCAAATAGTGACAGAAATGAACCCAGGTCTCTTTAGTTCCATTTGAGTTTCCTCTTCTTTTTCCCAGTATATGTTTCTTATGATCTGCCTTTCTTTGTGTGTGTGTTTTTTTTTTCTTTTTTGAGAATTCTTTATAGCAAGGACTTTGTCTCCATCATCTTTGCCTTTATTTCCTAGTCTTTAAATTATGGGTAATAATACTTACCTCCTGGGGATGTCATGAGAATGAAATGAGACAGAAGTAAAACACAGGGCACCTTGCTTAGGATGGAGTAGATGCTAAATGAACACTAATTTCCATTCAGTCCTTTACTCAAGGTATATTCTACAGACATTTCTTCAATGAACTTCAGTTCTATTATTTTTCTCCACTATACCAGAAGCCAGTGGTTCTCAGCCTTGACTGTAATTGGAATCATCCGGGGAATTTTAAAAGCTATTGATGCTGGGGTGAGCCTCATTCCCAGAAGTTCTGATTTAATTTCTCTGGGGGCAGAGAAAGTACTTGGGTATTAGTACTTAAACATCTCTCCAGGTGATTCGAATGTGCAGCCAAAGGCTGAGGAACAGCCCCCTCCCCAAAGAATTGTAAGGGCTGTGGTTTTGTGTTCTTCATCTTTGCAACCCCAGGACCAAGTGGAGCATCTCAGTGTGGGCACTCAGATTTGGATTACTTGGAGGGACACAAATGGCCATTACACCCACTTCCCCCTCCCCCTTCCCTCCCTCCCTCCCTCCCTCTCTTCTTTCCTTAGTTCATTCAAATAATTCTATCTTATTCCAGCTTGTTCTTCCCTCTGATTTAATCAAAGCTGTATTATACTTTACCAAATCATTCTTTCTGGAATGGTACATTCCTGGAATACATCATTCTTTTCCTTTTAGTGTTTGTTTTTTTTGTTTCTAATCCCAGGCTTTCAGGAAATTAGGAGAGCTAGTATTTATCGATTGAAATTAATGAACCCATGTATTCGTTCATGGTGGCAATAAGCATTTATTGAGCCCCTACTATATGTTGTGCTGGGCAAATGAAGTACAAAGATGAATAAGACAAAAGCTGTTTTCAAAGAATAGCAAGTCTATTGGTAAAATGAAAATATTAACAAATAATTGTACTATCGCTTGGTAAGGGCTTTGAGAGAGGTATGGCCCTCTCAACTGCCCATCAACAGCTGCTATTTTTCTTTGGTTTAGTTTTGCTCCAGTTTGTGTGTGTGTGTGTGTGTGTGTGTGTGTGTGTGTGTGTGTGTGTGTCTGTATACACATATGGGGTATGTGTGTGTATATTGTATGTGTATATCTATACATATACACACACACACACACACACACACACACAGCACTTCACTTTGAATCTGGATGGAGTCATTTATGGAAGTAGTTGGAGACAGACATCCAAACCAATAAATAAGTGAAATGACTAAGAAGTCATTCTGGTGCACAGCCTGATGCTCTCCAGATAAAACCCTAGAAAACTATCTGTCTTTGTCCCTGTCAGAGGAGCATTTTACCATGACATTTTGATAGCATTGATTATTTATAGCAAAGATTTATTTCTCTTCTCAGTCCTTTTCCATTAGCACATGAACTATTTTTAAATTATGCAGAGTTTCAGAATTCTCTTTTCTAATCGGGGGAAAATTCTTGGCAATTGGGAGATTAAACTTCTTTCCTTATCTTCTGACTGAATTATACCATCCACCTGCTCTGCTGGAGGCCCCTAGGGATACTTTCATTTTAGATGACAAGGCTGGAGGATGGGCTCCATTTGGCCAATGAAAATAAAATATTATACTCTGGTTCGGGGGAAATGATAGAAAAAATATTATTCTAAGCATTTTTTAGACCTCATCCATTCGGTGGGTAATTAATTGGCCAGTATCACTCATTTTAAGTTCAAAGCTAAGTTAAAGGTACTTAGTATATGAGATTGGTTAGTCAATCATCTTGCAAGCCTCTTTCAGAATGGATCAAAAGAGAAATGATTTTTTTTGAAGGGGTCAGAAGGATATGAAGAATGAGTTGTGGTTAGATAAAGGCATCCCAGAGGAGAGCTGAACATAGGGCCCTGGAAATATACGTATGTCTATCTACATAGAAGTTATGGTGGGGCGAGGAGGGTAATACTGAGAGATAGATCAGGAAATGAGCCTTTTCTGCATCATTTCTAGTTCTTCTGGGGCAGGATTTCTCAGCCTCTGTACTTTGGGCTGGATAATTCTGCGTTGTGCAGAGCTGACCTGTGTGCATCTTAGGATGTTTAGCAGCATCCTTGGCCTGTACCCATTGGATGCTAATAGCACCTCCTCCCTTGCTGTGACAACCTAAAATATCTTAAGACATTGCCTGGTTGAGAACCGTTGGTCTAAGGCAAGCCCCGGGTGATTGAAGGCAACCAATTTTTTAAATCCTTCCAAAAAAAAAAAAATCTGTAATGGAGCCTCAAGCTATAGTCTACTAAATAGTAAAGTCAGTAATGGGAGGAACCCTGTATATATTATCCACTGTTAACTAAGTGGACAGTTAAGACTAAATTGTGAAGGAACACCATCAGCAAATGAATTAGGTATGGGAAGATTAGAGATTAAAATAATTTTATTTATGGAGGAACTACCAATTTTCTTAGGACTTAGGAGGTAGGAGCACAGATTCTAAGCCAGTTATTCTGTGTTTGATTTCATTTGTCTATTTTTAACTTATACACACATACATATACTAAAAAATACATATTTGTTTAATACCTGAGTACCTGGTACTATATGTCCTTGGGAAACATTAGTGCAGAAAACAACCACTTCCTAGCTGTATAACCTTGGACAAATTATTGGGAGCCTCAGTTTTCTCATGTATAAGAAGAGAATAATAATAGGGCCTATTCCACTACTAAGTAAATAACAAAATGTAATGCATGTGAGGCGCTTAGTATGATGCCTACACAGAGTAACAAAAACGGCAGTAATTACTGTGAAACTGATGATGACAATCATTTACTAATAATTGTAAAACTCACCAACTTAACCTTTCAGAAGAGGAAACGGAGTTGAAGAACGTGCTCGGAACTTCAATGCCTAGAGCTCAGAGACGGAATTGGGGCCACTTGCCTCTCTACACTCCTTTTCTCATTGCAAGGAGGATTTAAGTATTATAAGTGTTAATAAAAAGAATGGAAATTCTGAAAAATCCATTCTTTTAAAGAAAAATTCATAGTTGTCAGGAGGTGAACAAAGATCACCCATTTACCATAGATGGTTGAACAAAAGATACATCTCAGTGTTGCATTTGTAAGCACCATAGTCCAGATGATTATCTGGGTGGGGTTAAGAGGATAAAAACGTGAAAGAAAAATGAAAAAAAAAATCAACACAGCTGGAGCATGCTTCAAAGGGGCCTTTAATTCACAGATTTTAAAAGTCTTCTCTCCAGCACATCTTAAGGGAGAAATTTCACATGAGGGTGAACAGAGAGCATGCAGAAGCAGTAATGGCTTTAAGAAAGGACATCTTAATGGATTCTACAGATGCTATTTGGAAGTTCTATTTGAGTCAAAACAGGAGAAGAAAATATTAAAATACCTAAAAAGTATGATGGAGACAACCAATTAAATTTATGCATGGGTTTCAATTAAAATGCCCTGTGGTTCAACTCCATGCTTCTGTTTGCAAGTCAAGAGGACAATCAGAAACCCCAGCTGTTTCCTGGACGTGATATCAGTATTTGGAGAAGTTGAAAAAGGAATATCCAAACTCCTTATGATTCTGGCAAGACTCCCACCTCTCCCTCCTGCTCTCAAAACTCACAGCCTCACCACCACAGTCTGCCTTGAGACCATCAAGATTAATCTTATTAAATCTTTATTCTTGTTTATCTTGGTCACCACAGGCCATCCAGGACTCCCTGGTCAGTCAGTGTTCTTCCCTGTTTGGTTCCACATAGCCATCACCTATTCCCTCCCCTGCCACATATATATTTAATAACCTCTCCCTTTGCTTTATTTTTCCCTGTAGTCCTCATCAACACCCACCTTATTATACATTTTGTCTACTTTTTTTGTTTTCCTTCAACACTAAAATCTAAATAAACTTCATGAGGTTAGAGATATATGTGTATTTTGTTCAGGGCCATATCTCCATCACCTGGAACAACTCCAGGCACACGGTAAGCATTCAGTAACTATTTGGTAAATTTAAAAAAATGAGCTTGATAAATGTGTTTGGATAGTGTGCCAGGGACTGTGCTAGACAGGTATTGGGAAGTAGAATTAGGAATGGATCAGATAGAATCTTTGGCTTCAAGGGATATATAGTTTAGAAGGAGAGAAAATTATCATTCAGTGTGGAGTCAGACAAGTGTCTTAAGTAGTGTGGTAAAGACTTCCAGTGCTCACCTCTTTCTCGTTCTCTTCTCCATCCAAATTAATAGAATCATAAGCTCTCATACCCTTTGCCATTAGGCAGGGCCATGTGACTGTTGTTCTAACCACTGAATGGTTATAAGCAGAAATGATGTGTATCACCTAAGGATTTAATAAATCAGTGCAAGATTCTCTATCATTCTCTTTTGGCATGTTCCAGACAGTGCAGTTTGAGGATGGAGAATCCTTCATCAGCCTGGATTGATAAGGGGCTGAATGGAGGTTGGAGGCCCTAGAGAGTCACCTGAATCTGCAGCATACTTTGTCTGAGAGAAAAATAAACCTTTGTTGTGTTAAGCACCTCAGATCTTGGACTTATTTGTTCCTGCAGCATAACCTGCGCTATCCTGACTAAAATAAGGAGTATAGAAGTTAGTATTTTTCCTGAAGTCAGAATTATAGTACATAGCCTGACACATGGTCTGAGTATAGTTTCAGGTGTACAACATAGTGATTTGACAATCTAATACATTGTGACACGATCACCAACAGATCAGTAGCCATCTATCACCACACAACTTTATCATGGTAATATTGACTATATTCCTCATGCTGTATGTTACATCCCTGTAACGTATTTATTTTCTACCTGGAAGTTTGTACCTCTTAATCTCCTATTTTGACCAGCCTCCTAACCCCTCCCCTCTTACAGCCATCAATTTGCTCTCTGTATCTATAAGTCTCTTCCTGTTTTTTGTTCATTTGTTTTTAGATTCTCCATATAAGTGAGATCATACAATATTTGGCTTTCTCTGCCTGACTTATTTCATTTAACATAGTGCCCTCTAGGTCCATGTAATGTTGTCACAAATGCGAGATTTCTTTTTTAATAAATTCATTCATTCATTCATTCATTTATTTAAGGCTGGGTCTTAAATAAATGAATGAATGAATAAATGAATGAATTTATTGGGTCTTCATTGCTATGCGTGGGCTTTCTCTAGTTGTGGAGAGTGGGGGCTATTCTTTGTTGCAGTACATGGACTTCTCATTGTGGTGGCTTCTCTTGTTGCAGAGCATGGGCTGTAGGCATGTGGGCTTCAGTAGTTGTGGCACATGGGCTCAGTAGTTGTGGCTCACAGACTCTAGAGTGCAGGCTCAGCAGTTGTGGCTCACAGACTTAGTTGCTCCGCGGCATGTGGGATCTTCCTGGACCAGGGCTCGAACCCATGTCCCTGCATTGGCAGGCAGATTCTTAACCACTACACCACCAGGAAAGTCCAAGACTTCTTTTTTATGGCTGAGTAATATTCCATTGTGTGTGTGTGTGTGTGTGTGTGTGTGTGTGTGTGTGTGTGTGTGTATCCTGGAAATGGGCTAAAAAATCCTTTCCCTTTCTTGAAAAAAAAATATATATATACATATATTTCCCCACCTCCTCATCAGCATCTGTTATTTCTTATCTTTTTAGTAATAGCCATTCTGACAGGTGTGAAGTGGTATATCATTGGGATTTTAATTTGCATTTCCCTGATGATTAGTTATGTTGAGCATCTTTTCATGTGTCTATATGTCTTCTATGGAGAAATGTCCATTCAAACATTTTAAAATCAAATTGTTTTTGATATTGAGTTGTATAATTTCTTTGTATAATTTGAATATTAACTCTTTATTGGGTATATCATTTGCAAAAAACTTCTCCCATTCAGTAGGTTGCCTTTTTGCTTTGTTGATGATTTCCTTCACTTTGAGCAAAAGCTTTTTAGTTTGATGTAGTTCTATTTGTTTATTTTTGCTTTTGTTGTCCTTGCCTGAGGAGACGGATCCAAAAAATATTGCCAAGACCAATGACAAGGAGCATACTGCCTACGTTTTTTTTTTCCCCCTAGGGGTTTTATGGTTTCAGGTCTTACACAAATCTTTAATTTTGAGATTACTTTCATACATGGTGTAAGAAAATGGTCCAGTTTGTTTCTTTTGTGTGTAGGTGTCCAGTTGTCCCAACACCATTTTTTAAAGAGGTTATCTTTTGCCCATTGTATTGACACATTCTTGCCTCTTTTGTCATAGATTAATTGACCATATAAGCATAGGTTTATTTCTGGGCTCTCTATTCCATTCCATTGATCTATGTGTCTGTTTTGATTACTATAACTTTGTAATATAGTTTGAAATCAGGGAGCATGACACCTCCAACTTTCTTCTTCTTTCTCAAGAGTGCTTTGGCTATTTGGGGTCTTCTGTGATTCCATACAAATTTTAGTATTATTTGTTCTAGTTCTGTGAGCAATGGTGTTGGTATTGTATTTTGTTAGGAACTGCATTGAATCTGTAGATTTCTTTGGGTAGATGGACAGTTTGACAATGTTAATTTTTCCTATTCATAAGCACAGGATATATTTCCATTTGTTTGCAACATCTTCAGTTTCTTTCATCCCTGTCTTATAGTTTTCAGAGTACAGGTCTTTCACCTCCTTTGTTAAATTTATTCCTAGGTATTTTATTCGTTTTGATGCATTTGTAAATGAGATTGTTTTCTTCATTTCTCCTTCTATTAGTGTATAGGACAGAGCATTTAGAAGTAGAACACCCTCCATGGTTTGAAAAACTGTGACACCTTTGTGACTTTGTATGAGGAGGACGGGCTTTGTTTCCTTGTATAGATGGGTTCTGTACTACCTTCTCTCTGACTTCAGAATGTCAAATGGAGCCAGGGGCAGCTGGAGGAAAGATAAAAGAGATGTACCTTTCATGATAGCAATCCGTCTGGAAGAATGTAAATTGACAAATATTTCCTCAGTGTCTATTCTATACCCACTACTAAGTTTGGCAAAAAGACAGATGCCAAAGGAACAGAAAACAGCTCCTGCTCTGGAGACTATGTCCTTTACTGTAAATAAGTGTTAAATATTTACTGTATTTGCTGTCAGATTTGTAAAACTGTAAAGGAAAGGGAGATCTTTGAAGTCTGGAGAAATTTAGGAAGGGTTCCTGGAGGTGAGGATTTGGCCTTGACCTTGAAAAATGGGCAGGATTTAATACAACTACTAAGAATTTATTGAACTTATCATGCACTACACACAATGTGAAGATTTATATAGCCCACTGCGCTCACCCTGAGGGTGGTATCTCCACTTTATAAGTAAGGAAACTGAGTCATGGAGATATTAAATAATTTGGATTCAAACGCTATGGCAAATTTGTTCCTTGTCAAAGTAGATGTTTTTAGTCATGAGGCAGTCATGTCGAGGTCAAAGGATGAGGAACAAGTTTTTTGAAACAAAGAACGTATTGGAATGAACCTCACTTGTCTTGTTCTCAGACCCAGAAGAGTCTTGACTTTATTGATTTTCCAACAGAAATTCAGGTCCTACATCCTTTGGTTGTGGAGGAGGAACTAGGTGAACTGATCTTTAAATAGTGCCTTAAGTAATGGAGCTGCCCAACTATCAGCTTTGCTGAGTAAGCCACCTCTTCCTATTTACCAAGTGTGAAAATCCATCTCAACTCTTCACTCATACAGATATATAAGGAAAGTGAATGGTGGGTGGAACTGGTCCTAATTCATCCAGACAGCTGATAAGTCAGAATCCTTGAACTCTGCTGAGGATTAGCATAGGTTAATGGGATCATCAATGGCCTTTTAATTGCGGCAGGACTCGAGCCACACAGTTTTATTTGTGGTGAGTGAGTGAGCATTGTGGTATCAGGGTCCTTGCTAGAATCATATGGCATGCTTGAAGGGTTAATTGGAGAGAATTTAATAAGGAAATTCTTTGTAGAGCTGAGGGCAGAGTAGGGGAACCAACATCAGATGGCGAGGCCTCAGAGATTAGCAACATCAAAAAGGCATTGCCACTTCCAGACCTGAAGGGGAAAGTAGAGGGAGCGGTGTTATTGGAATTGATAAGAGCTAACACCATGTGTAGTAGAAGGAATAATGGCCCCTCAGAGATGTTGTGCCCTAATCCCTGGAGACTGTGAATATGTTACCTATGTGGCAAAACGGACTTTGCAGATGTAATTAAGGTTGAGGACCTTGAGATGGGGACATTATTTTGAATTATCCTGATGGGTCCAGCCTAATCACATGAGCCTTAAAGGCAGAGAACCTTTCCCTTCTGTGGTCAGAGGGAGATGTGATGAAGGAAGAAGCATCTGAGAGATGCAGCATTGCTGGCTTTGAAAATAGAGGAAGGGGGCCTTTAGCAAAAACATATGGGCAGCCCCTAGAAGCTGAAAATGGCAGGGAAATGATTCTCCCCTAGAGCCTCCAGTTTGGAACCCAGCCTTGCCAACATCTTGATTTTAGCCCATTGAGGCATTGTTGGATATCTGACCTACAGAACAGTATGATGATATTTACATTCGTGTGTGTGTGTTTTTACATTTTTATTGGACTGTAGTTGATTTACAATGTTGAATTAGTTTCAGGTGTACAGCGAAGTGAATCTGTCATTCATGTACATATATCCACTCTTTTTTAGATTCTTTCACCTTATAGGCCATTACAGAGCACTGAGTAGTGTTCCCTCTGCTATACAGTAGGTCCTTATTAAGCCACCAAGTTTGTTGTAATTTCTCATAGTAGCCATGCGTGCTTGACAGGAGCTATGGGCCTAGATAGAGGATTGCAGCTACTGCCTAACCGTATTCCAAAAAAGTTAGAGAGGGAAATGAATACCTTGTCCTCTCTCTCCTCCTGCCCTCTGGTGTACCTCCAGTGCCTACCGTTAGTGAACCCATTAGCTGGAAGCTACAGGGCAAAACAACCTGGGTAATGTATTTCCTAGTGTTTAGTCTTCTAGAGCACAGAGCAGGGCAGCTCAGGGTAGAGAATGGATCTACGGGGGCAAATAGAAAAGAACCAGCATAGAAGTTAAACTTTAGGGTGGAGGTTTCAAATGGTGTATGCTTGACTTGATTTCACTCATTACCATAAAGAGGAGGACCTGGTAGGAAGCATTGCCAAGGACCTGCTTTCAGGCAAGTGGTTGGATTAGCTCAATATATTTCGTCTTTACAGCTAGAGAGCAGATATGGAAATGTGTTTCATTCAGTCCAAGCAATCAGTTAAGTCAGTCATCATTCAACAAATCTAAACACTTGAAACACTTGCCCTTCACTGGCACAAGAAGCAAGTAAGGGGTGGGGTAGAGTAGGATACAGGAAAATGGAAGACACCACCTTTGCTCTGGAGGAATTTAAAATATGCAGAGTAGAGGTGGAGCTGAGACAAGATGGAGAGACAGACACACATAGCCATCCATAATTCATGCATCAGGGCTGTTTGCATGTCTGTGAAGGGAGAGGGCATGGGGTGGAGATCAAGGGTAGTGGAGGTGGGGAGGAAATGCTCACAGAGAAGGTGGTACTCAAGCTGGGCTTTGAAACATAAGTAGGGGTTTTATAGTTTGAAAAAGAATAAAGGACCCCCAAAGCAGAGGAAAGGTCATGAGAAGAGGAGAGGCCAAAGGCTTGACGTTCAGGAAACAGCAAAAAATTCCATCTTGCCAGAAGAGAGGATGCTTGGGTCATGTGGTGCTGTGGGGTGGGGGCTTGAGGCATGATAGGTGTGTGTGTGTGTGTGTGTGTGTGTGTGTGTGTGTGTGTGTGTGTGTGTGTGTGTAGTTTTGGTACACACTTCATAAGCTCATGAAAGTAGTTGATAAGGTCTGTAGAAATACTATGTTTATTATAAATATACTTATAAAACAAAATAAAAATAAGCAAAATGTGTGAAACAAGTCATTGCTTCCATAATATAGACATTTTTATCTCTTAAAGGTAATTCTTGTCTTATGCTGCCACGTACCCTGCTCTGCCCATTTTTAATGGAATTTTGTATACCCAAATAATATGTGGGAAAAAAATGCTGAGTCACAAACTCTGAATTCCCTGAAGGCAAACACATATCAGATGACTTTCTTCACCTCAGTTGCTTCTTGACCTCTTTCTCTCTGTACCCCCTTGGCTCCTGGAACTTACAGACACACACACACACACACACACACACACACACACACAGAAGAAGCTTAACTCTGAAAGTTCCCTTCTGATTGTAGGAACAAGAGCAATGTCTCTCCCTTCACCTCTCAAAAAACACTGTGCCATTCAGCCATTTGGCTGACTCCCCACATAAGTGATTTACAGTGTCCTATTCGACATCACTCAAACCCCAGTCACTGCCTCAAACAAACATGCTTTGTCTTACTTAAGAAAAGTAACACTTCTATTTCAGAGGGTATTTGGGAGAAAAAAAATGGAACAGCTTTCTTTCTCAAAATCTGTCAGAGTACCTGGTCAGGGCTTCCTTGACGTGGGTCCACAGTTACATGAAGAGAGATGGCTGCTGTTACCTAATTACTTTCGCCTGCCTTTAGTAACCTACGTTGTAACTTTGTGGTAATAGCACACTTATTTTCCAAGAGCCTCAATAGCTAAACAAGCATAAGGAAAGCAATATTGAATTGAGAGAAAGCTCCTGCCAAGGATTCAAGAAGCCCTGGACTCTTGAGAAAAAGGGTTTCAGCTCTGGGGACCCAATTTCTCGTCTATAAAATAAGAGCTTGGATGAAACATTTCAGAAAGGCAATTAGGAGAGTGTGGAGGTTAAAAACACCAATATGGCTCAAACCCGCTCTGCCACTTGTTAGCTGTGTGGGTATGGCACATTGATTCACTGAGTTTCATCTGTAGAAGGATAAAAACAGTTCACAGGGCTATGGGGAGGGTTAAATTGGAGAATATGGTAAAACGCTTTGCATTGTGGGTGTGTGCGCCTGCCTGTGTGTTTCACAGGTAGAGAAAATGCGGAGGTGAAGCAGGGTTGGGACTCTGTGGGGTAGTGACACAGCCCTTTGCAGCCACATAGGAATCTTTGAGTGAGGAAATTAAATGCTGTCTCTCGGAAGAAGGCAGTGGGTCACAGGTACCACTGATCTGTGAGATGGGCTTTTACCCAGTTATTTCTAGTAAAGATGTTCTTCGAACATGTAGGAAAGGAAGCACACCCAAACCCAAAAATGGTGATGAAAAGTGACTTTCCAGTGGGGTATCAAATAATATTGTTCACACCCCAGTAGCCAGTGCTTGCTGGATGCAGAAATGAAGTAATTTCTGGTTGGACGTGAATACTCATTACCACTGGCTTGGCTTTGCCTTTTATTAATTTTGGAAATCAGTGGTGGATGATGCAGTCTGTCATCCTTTCCTAACCTCTTTTCATTGGAATTAGAGAATTAGATCGGCTTAACCCACCTCTCATCAGGAGGCTGTGGAATACCCACAAACAGAACACAATGAAGAGAGATTTATCCTGGATTAAGTACTGCAGACCATACCTCTTTGGAATTACAGGAAATGATTCATAGTTCTGGCTGTGGAATTCTCAGAGGATTTGAGGGTGGGGATAGAAAGGCGTAACTCATCCAACTTCGTGCTGCCTTTCTCTAGGTGCAGTCATAGATCATGCTGGGCTCATGACTTGCTTCTTAAAGACTGGAGTAGTCAGACACAGTGACCATAAAGTCAGAAAGAGGGTGGGATTGCAATGGAATATTTGTCCTCTATGGACAGGGCCTTGCCAAAATGAAAACAAACAAACAAAACTCCCTAAAACTCTAAACTGGGAAAAAGATATCTCCATTCCCCTTTTCCTATCCAGCTCTCCTTTGTCTAGAAATCCTTTAAATACTTCCCTCTGTCCCTGAAATCTAAGCCAGTCCCAAAGTTAGATGTTCATCTCCTTCAAGTGTGTGAAAACTGGTTCTTTCGTCAAGGAAGGTATGGAATAGTCCCATTAGTATGTGTTTACAGCATTGCGTTTTATCATTATCATCATTATCATGGCCTTCCTGTCTGTTCAGATTTTAATGTTTATTGAAACCACTTTCAGTATCTTAAAAGTCCTTGTCTTTAGCCCAAGATTACAAAAGGACTTCCTCTACTTGGCAGTGAATGGTAATTATCGTCACATGTATGGAGGTGGCCCAGTACATGGTTGGACTATCACACAAGAAAAACAATACCTTGGTTTGTGGTTATTGGTTCAGTTTTGCAAGAAATCCTCTGTAGTTTTATTTCTATATGCAGTTGAGATTGTCATGAGGCCTGCCTATATTCATATATCATCTTTCAGCTCACTCAGGTCATTCTAACAAATATTTATATTATTGCTTCACTTCTTCCTGATCCTAGAGCACATTGGGACATCCATCCAATGTTTCAGCACATTCCTGAGTTACCACTGCGATGGAGTGTTCTTGGAAGACTCTCCAGTTCCTGGCTTCTCAAGTCCTTGGCTACTTTCCAAAGAATGTACCTTTGGAGAGAGTCCTTATCAGTCCTAGGTTAGGTCTTTCTTGTCTCTACCACCTTGCATGTCTAATTTCTTCTGACTAACCCAGATGAGGTTTACTGCCCACATATGTCTAAATAAATCCAAGATTACACTTGAATGACACTTTACCTGTTTCAGAGTACTTTCTATGAGAACTCCAATACCTAATAGTTTTACCAGCTTTCACTCAAGACAGGGAATGGGCTGGAGAGTGAGTGTTTTCTAACTTGAAGTTATATTCTTGGGGCCAACTGTAGAGCTGTTTACCCTGGTTGTCTTCCATAATAGCAAAGATGCTGGGCAGACATAGTTTGGGATATGATTGTAGCCAAGAGGGTAAATGAGTCTTTTCAGAGCACATATGGTCTGATTTTCACATATATCTTGAGGAACCACTTTTTTTTTTTAATTTAAAAAGGAAACCAACCTGGTGTACTTATACATCTGCATTTCTGAGTGATAGTGTAAGCAGATATTTTGTTTAGTGTATTGGGACCCAATAACCATCCCCATCCCACAAATCTCTCTCTTGTTTGTTCTTGCATGCCTTAGAGAATCAATGTGATTACTTGCTAAGTCAGTACCATATCTGCTAAAAATCCTCCTCTCACTCTCGTGGCACCGGGAGAAAGCTCTAGTGTTATTATTACTCATACTATTTCGATAAAAAACAAGATTGTGAGCAAACAGGAAGGCTTTGCGTTTTTAAGGAGCTTCGACAACCTAAACCTACAGTGTTGCCCCATTGCTGTTAATCTAAATCAGCTGTGGGGGGGGTCTCCAAGTTTCAATTTACTGTCATTCACAAATCACACTGTAAGCACTCACTGTATCAACCAGGCTTCTGAGTTGTTCCGCTTGTTGGACATGGCTGGATGCAGTAGACTTCGGAGTTAGGTGTGAGCTCTACTGAAAATCCTTAGGGCGTATCTTACTGTGATTGCTCATACTCTCAGGACCATTCTCTCTGGGAGTTCTTCAACTCACAGGTTTTGAAACTAGAGGAAATCCTGAAGATATGGCGTTCTAGAAGACTCAGACAGGTTAAGGAAGGTCATACAGCTGACTAGTGGCCAAGTCACGGCCGGACAGACCAAATATTTTAATTTTATCCTGGTGTTTCCACTGCCCCACGTGACCTCTTACATGTTCTTCCAGGTAGCAACGTGGCAGCAGTCCTATGTCATTTGTAACTGAAAAGAGAAACTCAAGACAAATATTCCTCTGTCAGTGTTTATGGCAAAAGGCAGTTGTTCGTGTGTAGCCAAAGTACGTAGTGCTCGTTCTTAAATCTGTTCTGACCCTCAAGTTTGACTCGGAACCTTTGCTAAAATAAGGCACCCCCCTTCTTGAAAGAAGCCTCATCTCTGCTACATTCATTTCTTTGCAGTTCACAGTTATTCCATACCTTTAGAAGCTGTACTTAGATGAGATTGGAAGTTCACTGGGCCTCACGAGAAAGCAGATAATCCTTATTCCAATACGTCTCCCATCTCTAAAACTCAATTCTCTAATTACAGGAAATTCTAGGAAATATAAATTTACTTCACTATTCCATTTCCACAACACTAAAGATTTTGGATTGCCCATAAATTCTCAGAACCATACCGACTGCTCCTCTTGAGGATTTTAGGGATTAGATCAGTTAATTTACCCATACTGTGCACCACTTTTTATCCACAGAGGTTTCTCTCCCAAGGGCTGATCCAAGATAAGCTAATCCGATTTTTCCTCTTATCAATCTGGAATTGGTACATAGAGGCTCTAGTTATCCTCTTCTGGGATTTGGAGCTGGGAGGTTAACCTAGCCTGGGCTGGGATGGCCATTTTCTATCAAGTGTACAAAAAGAAAGAAAAATCTTGTTGGCAGAGAGAGAAAAAATAAAGTAAATGTAATTCAAAAAGCAGACATGAGGATCATGTGGTCCCAGAGAGATGGAGACAATAACTTGGAGACCTGACCTTCCATTCCTGGTTCAATAACCATATAAGGTACATCTGTACTGGCTCGTAAATCCCCAGTGGGACTTAAATCAGCGTAAGCAGCGTTCTGTTCCTGGGGAAAAAAAAACAAAGCCAACTGAGTTTAAGACAAGGGCAGTTCCCCTCCTGTACCCAAATAGCAGTCATAGTGACAGAAGAACATGAAAACAACGTGACCGGTCTCAATTTAAACTTACACCCACAAATCTTAAGTGAGGCTCCAGTGCTGCCAAGCATGCAACTATGTTTCCCTGAATCGATTTATATTTTTTCATTCTCCAAGACTGCTATTGCATAATTTCTCCTCTGTCCTCAAATTTTCTACACTCCCTCCCCTTGTCACTCTCATCTAATGACCTTGATTTTTATTTCACTGGGAAAACAGAAGCAGTGAGAAAGGAATGGTTTCATCTTCCCATAGACAACAAATCCACTAGTCTACTTGAATTTGTGCTCATGTACTTTCCCTCCTGTAAAGTGGATCAACTGCCCATATGCCTAATAAGGCAACCCCTCTTCATCTGTACTGTGTTCCATTTTTCTCTGACAACTCAGGGACTTTGCTCCTTCAGTGATTCCCCACCGTTTCCTTCTTTTGCATCATTAAGTTTTGCCTCTATACTTAATCAGCATACAAAGATATTATGAGTTCTCATCTTAATAAATAGTTACACACATAAATGAAAATCTTTGATCTAGAGCACCTCCTTCACTATCACTCCATTTATCTACAAATTTTTATAGCAAAAATCCTTGCAAAAATTGTTCACCCTCCTATCTCCATTTTTTTCTCTTTATACCACGCCAGTCAGACTTTCATCATCACCATCAACATTCCACTCCCTTGAAGATCCACAATGATCTCCGTGTTCTCAAGTCCTATGGCCAGCTTCCAAACTTCATTTTATTTGACTTTTCATCCATATTTGGCAGAATTGATGACTCCTTTCTTCTTAAGGCACCTTCTGCATGTGGTGTCCAGTAAACCACATCTTCCTGGTTGTCCTATCTTCTTCCTGACTGCTCTTTCTTAACCTCCTCTGCTGCCTCCCCCTTCTCTTCCATACCACGTTTCATTTCTCTCATATCAATATTATTATTCCAGGTTGTTCTATTGTCAACTTAGTTAAGTTGGGAACTGCATTTCTCAGAATCCCCTTTCCTCTATGGCTCTGGATTGGAGCTGCTCAAAAGAGGGACTTGCCTGGGATTTGAGACGTGGAACTAAAGCAGAGTTATTACTCTCTGAGGAACTTCAGGGCCAGATATGGTGATAAAAAGACAAAAAGTGCCTAGCAGCTTCTAGCTTGTGTTCCTTTTCTTTGACTCCAAGTTGGGTTCTGCCTCCTGACTTCTGGTTCTGTTGACCAGCAGTGGTCCCAGTCACACTACCGTATGCTTGGTTTTAGATGCACAGAAGTGGTAGCTACATAGATGCAGCAGCTGCTGTGTTCCTCATGAAGGGGTCCCCATTTGGGGTTCCAGTTTAGTGACTGGATGAGCCTAGTTTATCGAATTTCCCTGAAAGCTCCATCTTGTCCAACTGTGCCAACGCTATGAGAACACTGGTTAGTAACTTCTTCAAGTCCTCCATTCCCTCTCTGAGACCTTTACTGCTCCAGCTCCTCCAACAATTGTGTAAAGTCTAATTCCTATAATCTCTTATCCTGTATCATTCCTATTTGAACACTGAGACAAGTATTGGTATCACCAGAAGTGGTTCTGGAGAAATACAACATTAAGGATAGCAATATGGACTTCCCTGGTTGTGCAGTGGTTAAGAATCCGCCTGCCAATCCAGGGGATACGGGTTCAGTCCCTGGTCCGGGAAGATCCCTCATGCTGTGGAGCAGCTAAGCCTGTGCACCGCAACTACTGAGCCTCTGCTCTAGAGCCTGTGCGCCTAGAGCCTGTGCCCTGTAACGAGAGAAGCCACCGCAATGAGAAGCCCATGCACTGCAATGAAGAGTACGCCCCGCTCACCACAACTAGAGAAAGCCCATGAGCAACAATGAAGACTCAATGCAGCCAAAAATAAATAAATAATTTTAAAAAAAGGATAGCAATAAGATATTAGAACTCTAATCTGAATAGATTTAAAGGCATTGATTAACTTGTTGTTAGTGGCAAATGGGACTCTTGTAGACTATGTCAAGCAGTAGTTATTGTCCTAGTTATGAAATGTATGGTTGAAGTAGGCAACTAAGCAACTGGCAGAATCCCCATAATGGTTCCTTGATCTATAGAGTGAGGCCTTTCATCATACGAAAGGCAATATGGAAACCTCCAGAACTTCCTTTTCCTACTAAATCACTAACCCAAAATCAATACTGAATTTTCTTGTAGGATTAAAGAGATTTATTCCACCATCAAGGACTTGAAAGATGCAGGAGTGGTGATTCCTACCACATCCTCATCTAATATGCCTCTTTGGATTGTGCAGGTGACAGATCTCGGAGAATGACAGTGGATTATCATAAAATTAATCAGATGGTAGGGAACTCCATTTGTAACCTGTTACAGATGTGGTTTCTTTATTGGACTAATCAACACATCCCCTGGAATCTGTATGCAGCTAGTAACCTGGTAAATACCTATGAGTAGAGATACCAGAAGGAGCTTGCTTTCAGCTGGTAGTTAACAATACGCTGCTCCATCTCAGGACTATTTATCCTCCCCTTTTTATTATTACTATTTATTATTATTATTTTCTTTATTTTTTTGGCTGTGTTGGGTCTTAGTTGTGGCACGCGGGATCTTCATTGTGGTGCGCGCGGTCTCCTCGTTGCGGCGCTCGTGGTTCTCTCTAGTTGTGGCATGCGGGTTTTCTCTTTCTAGTTGTGGTGCGCAGGCTCCAGAGCACGTGGGCTCTGTAGTTTGTGGCACGTGGGCTCTCTTGTTGAGGCGTGAGCTCAGTAGTTGTGGCGTGCAGGCTTAGTTGCCCTGCAGCACGTGGGATCTTAGTTCCCTGACTAGGGATCAAACCCGTATGTGTCCCCCGCATCGGAAGGCAGATTCTTTACCACTGGACCACCAGGGAAGTCCCTATTCATCCCCTTTTCATAACTTTTTTCTCAGGAACCTCTCTGCTTCCCCATTCCAAACGACATCATGCCGGTTCACCATGTTGATGACATTATATTCTCTGGACCTGTTGAGTAGGAAGTAGACATTTCCCTAGAAATATGTGTGTCAGAGTATTGAAAGTATTTCTCATAAAAATGCAGGAGGTGCCAGTATGGTCAAGCTTTTAGACATTCAGTGGTCTGGGGCATATCAAGATATCTGCTATGAGAGAAGTCACAGATATTCAGTACGGTACAATGAGTTTCAGATATAACATAGGATTTACTGGGTGAAAAACTTAAGAATCAGAGAAGTAGTAGAGTGCACACAGTCCCTCAAGTTCTTATTACTCTATAGCACAGGCTGGACATAGATGCCCTATATGCACCATGACCAGAAGTCCAGCAGAGACTTGCTTTAGCCAGAAAGCTGCTAGATGTGTAAAAAAAAGAACTCCTGCTCACTCACCTCATTACGTAAGTTAGCCTAAGATAGGGAGAAGAGTGCCTGGTTCTTGCAGTAAAAAAGCAGTAAAACAGGAGGTCTCTGGGTCCAGGAACATGCTAGGGAAGATGAATACTGGAGGCCAGGGTCTGCGTACCGAGGGCTCAGGGAACAGCCTTGCTTGCTGAATGGAGTGTTAAAATTAGCCAAAGACCTTGTCTCTGTAGGCTGGCTCAGTGGTGCTAAGCCAACTCTGCTAAGCTTCCAAAAGGGGAAGGTGATGAGCCCCCAAAGCCATCTGGATTTGTCTCTCATCAATATCCCTTCCAAGGAAAGAGTAAAGTTGCTGCGTCTGGCCCCTCTTCCAGTTCTAAAGCAGTGCCTCTGGTTGTCCATTTTGCCTAGGAAAAAATGGCAAATTCTGTGTCTCTGCACTGATTCATGGGCAGTGGCTGATCATTTGACTGGATAGTCAGAGACTTGGAAACAGCACAATTCAATAATTGTGTCAAGTAGTCCAGAAGCGCTACGTGGATAGAACTCTTCAAAATGGGCACAAAGTATAAAGATATTTGTGTTCCATGTGGTTGTTTACAAAAGAGCTCCTCCTGCAGAGGTCAGTCTTAATAAGCAGATGGACAAGATGACTCATGCTATAGATGTTAGTCAGCTTCTTTCCCCAGCAGAAATGGAGGTTATACATGGAGTCAGCAACATGAACTTTGCTCACAAAGACCAACTTGGCTTCAGTCATTACTGAGTGCCCAACCTACTACCATCAGAAACCAACACTGAGTCCACAGTGTGCCACAACTCCCAAGGGACATCAGCCAACCACTCGGTGGAAGGTTGATTACATTGGACTATTTCCATCATGGAAGGAATAGCACTTTGCTCTCAGTGGAATAGACACATATCCTGGATATGAATTTGTCTTCCTGCCTCTGATTCTGCCAAAACTACCACCCATAGATTTCCAAAATGTCTTATTCAGTGTTATAGTTTTCCACATGATATTACTTTTTACCATGGAAATTATTCACTATCAGATTCACTAGTGTTATTTTAGTCCTGATCATCCTGAAGCCATTCATCTGATAGGTCCTTTTGAAGACTCAGTTGTAACACCAAATGTGTAGCACTATTCTGCAGGGTTAGTGTAAAATTCTTTAGGATGAATATATACTCTGAATCAGTGACCCATGGGAATGGTTCTTCCCTTTTACCTCAAGTGACCCACTGGCAAAACTTGTCCTCACAACTTTGGGCTCTGCTGATTTAGAGTTCTTTTTTTTTTTTCTCTTCATTTTATTTGGTTTTCAAAAAAAACAATGTAATGAATACCTATTTACCCTATGTTTTGTATTCTTTTAAGAGATGGTCACTCAGATGTGGCCACAGGAAGTAAAAGAGAACAGGCTCAGGAAAAAAAAAAAAAATTATCCTCACAAGTCCCAGAGATAGGAGGCAAGGGTGGTCAGGACAAAGGTGATAGGAGCCAAGGGAAAGCAATAGGCCAGAGACTTTTGGGGGTTTCCATGGGAAAGGCAAGGCAGGGCAGAGTATGCAACTTAGAATGGGCTGGTTTGAATAATTTCATGGGGCTTTGGGTTGTATGTGGTTCCTGGTTGGCCGGTCCCTGTCCCTAGGATGATGAAAGTAGAGGCGTATTGCCTGAGGTAAGGATGGGGTACAGGAAATGCTGGGCCAGATGATCATCTGTGTCAATACTGAAATCACCTGAAATTGTGACACAACTTTTGTAATAAGTGGTGGTAAGCTAGGGGTAGGAGTACTGAAGAATGATTTGTTGAGGGTTAGTATACGAGAGAAACAAGGAGAGGTGCTGTAATCTGACTTAGAGTTCTTAGTGAACAGTGGAAGACTATTTTTATCAGAGGGCACACGAAGATTCACTAAACTGGGAGTTGAGACTATTACCTGGTCATTTTGGACTCTCCATCCCAGTGAACCAACAGGCAAAGAAGAGAATCATTACATTGGAGGGGGTGATTGATACTGACCGTCAGTGGGGAAATTGGACTGCTCCAGCATAGTGAGGGCAGGGCAGGGTGTGTCTGGAAAGCAGGAGGTTCTCTGGATGCCTCTTAGTGCTTCTCCACATCCTATGTTAAAATTAATGGAATAATCCAATAGAGGTAAGACTGCTAACGGCACAGACCTTTAAGGAACAAATGTTTGAGTCACCCTGCCACCAGGCGAGGAACCATGACCAGCCAAGGTACTTGTTGAGGACAAAGAGAATACAAATGTATAATGGAAGAAAGAAATTATAAATCCCAGTTATGTTGGCCTGACAAGTTACAGAAATAAAGACTCTCGTAGTTATAAGTATTCCTTCCTTACTTTGATGCGAATGTGCGCGTGTGTATGTGTGTAAAATGCTCTTTGTTTTTCCTTTTCCTATTTACTCTCCAATATAAAATGTATTAATAGTGTCTAATGTTTAGATATCAAAGGAGGAGTGTGACTCAGATAGAAGAGGAATGATCATCCAAAGATGGATAAAGAGACAGGAAACTTAGTGTATCCTCTTCTGGCAAGGGCTGTGTTGTGCATTATCGGTTATATTAAGGATAGTTATATCATGTTAGGTAGAAACGTCATTTTGCCATTGGCTCTATTTGGAAATTAAACGTGGTTAAAAGTGGTATGTATGGACAACAAGTTCACAGGTATGGACTAATTTGGATTGGTTAATCTGGGTAGTACATTTCTAAGAATCTCCTTTCTTGAATGGTTCCAAGTTATACTTGGCCAAAACAGGAGCTTGTGTGAGATTTGGAGACTGGAAAAATATGCACAGAGACGCCCAGCTTGTCCTCATTCTCTCCTGCTCTGCGTCAAATTCTTCTTTCCAACTGCTAGGCCTATTAACCAAGCATCTCCACCAGATGCTTGGCTGTGGACCCACAGAAATAGTAGCTACACAAAGGCCACAGTTCTCGTAAACTTCTCCTGCTGTTTGTGCCTGGCTTCTCAGATTTCCCCAGGTCCCCCAACTCGTCTACCTGCACCAGCACTTCAGGGGGACTGGTTAGTGACTTCCTCTAAATCTGCAAGGCCCCCTTCCAGGCCTTTCCTTTCCCAGCTCCTCCCATAATTGTTTAAGGTCTCATAAATTCCTTATCCCATAGCAAGCACAATGCTTCTGCCTCCCTCTTTGAATCCGAACTTGTACAGAGCCTAGCAGAACATCTGGCATGTACTAGATGTCTGATGAATATTAAGTAAGTCTGTGAATGTGTGTGTCTGTATATGTATATATGGTGGGGGTAGGTAAGTTGCTGGTGAATCCATATTAGAGGTAAACACTATTCTAATTTGCTCTGATACGCAATTAGCATAGGTAGAATTGAGAATTTATAACCCTATGTATCGAGAAAGGGAGTTTGGAATGATTCTTGGACCTGTGATGGTGCTGGGGGAGGGTAGTTAATTATTGCTTGCTCAAACTTTTTCCATCTCAAGCATCCAAGAAACTCTTGATTTCTAGGATTATGTTGAACTCAAGAATATAGAAGTCAGTGGTTCATGACATAAAATTAGTAAGGCATTGGATATTTAAATGTTGGATTAGACAAAGTAATAGTAGCAACCAAAAATGAAACGACAGTAGAAAGTAAATGCGTAATTCCTCATCTTAGAATGTTTATATTTTCTGCAACAAAGCAAAATAAATTTTAAAACATTTTTATTGAAACTTAAGAAGAGGATACTCAAAAATTTCTGGTGAGCAAGATATAAGAAATTAATAGTATATTAATTTAGGATATATAGGCTCTTATAGATATATCTAGTTAGTGGGCTTCTTTTCATCATTTTATTTCATAAAATAAAAATATTCATAAAGCATCTCACAAATATATACAAGATCTCAGTCCTCTTGCTCAAATCTTTCCCCATGAGATTTTTAAGTTCCTTACAACAATGATAATAATTTTAGAATTTTCTTCAGTTTTACCCAACTTTGGTCCCACCACCCATTAGTGTTCCTTAGGGACAAAAATTCCCTCTCCTTTGACTTGTCTTGCTAAAATGACAGATGCTACAGTGGGTGCTTTGTGTGCATTTTTTCTAACCTTCAAAACAGATGAAGAATGTGGGAATTACGTTTCCTGTTTTAGAGATGAGGGAAGTGAAGGTCATAGAGATGATCTAAATGATGTATTCAAGGTCATGCAATGAAGTCATGAGTTTAACACAGATCTACGTTCCTTCTACTATCTTGCTTCCATTTAATTTTTGTATCATTGCTTCTCACACCCCAAGAACTGTTGCACATTCACTTTTTATACCTATTGCTAAATTGCTCTGCAGAAATTACACCAATATACATATATTCCTACTAGAGTAGGAAAGTGTCTATTTCTCCACATCTTCATCAGTACCAGCTAGATTTTCCAAAATTTTTTTAGAACTAGGATATGATTATAAAGATTGTTACTGGGGTGTAAGGTGGGAATAATACAATATCTCAGATATTTAAAATGGTAAATGTCAAGCGTTTGTGTTTGAGTGTGTAAGTGTTTTAAATAAGCCTCATGGACCTCTACACAGTTGGCTTTAATTGTATCAGGA
This sequence comes from Lipotes vexillifer, assembly GCF_000442215.2. Classification (NCBI taxonomy): domain Eukaryota; kingdom Metazoa; phylum Chordata; class Mammalia; order Artiodactyla; family Lipotidae; genus Lipotes; species Lipotes vexillifer. Next base: position 385,013 of record NW_006796259.1, read on the forward strand.
CTTAGATTCAGCTAGAGCATTAGGTCTCATGTCCTGGAATTGGCTTCTAGGTATCAGACAGAGCTGTAAGCTACTGGTTAACTGAGGCTCTCAGCAAGCAGTGGGACCTCAAGTTCCTCACTGAGAGGGCTCAGCAACTTTCCAATCTTATCTTTGTAGCCTAAGAAATGGTCTTTGCCACAAAGCCCAGCAGACAGTTGGCCCTGCACTGTCATTCCTGTTGACTCAGAGAAAGATACACTTCTGAAGGACTGTGTCCACGGTAAGTGAGTATGGAATCCACACTATCCTCCAAGCATGAGAAGGTTCCAGCTGCTTCCTGGAGCTGCTCATCCATGGAATCTGGTCCTAAGCTGTTCCAAACTAAAGACCTTTCAATTTCCCACAGTTCTCTCCACCTTCTCTGTTCCAGCACTGTCAGTAAATGCAAAGAGAGCTTGTAACACTCACTTTTCTCTTCTTACAAGGCACATTTTTTTTTCTTATCTGCTGTAATTTCTGGCCCTCTGGGAAGTAAATTTTGATAGTAGAACAGTGGAGAGAGAGAAAGAGGCAATTCTAGAGTCTGGAGCTTGTTTTAGATAGGGTTCTTCCAAATGCAGACCATAAAATAAGAATTTGGGTTAAGGTAGTTTATTTGGTAAGTCATCCCAGTAAGCACAAGACAGAGAGAGTGGCGATAGTTACCCAGGAAAGGGAGAGAAGATAGTAAAGGGTGCATTGATTAGTGGGGCTACTGCTGTGGGCAACTGAATCTCAGTCCTGGAGAGCTTCTGAGAAACCATGGTTCAGATTTGAGGGATGGAGAAACTGGGGTATATCCACCCCATTACTGGTTGAAGTTGCCCCTGGGGACATTGCATCCTTGGCTGTTGATTGGTGAGCACTTCAGAAGTGATGACCCATTGATCACAAAACTAAATGACTTGGTCCATATTCATTACTATATATTCTCCATCCATGGATTCCAAGAAATCATTTTACCCTTCTAGTCTGCTTTTCCATATAAATGTGTGTGTGTGTGTGTGTGTGTGTGTGTGTGTGTGTGTGTGTGTGTAAGTCTTCCTGATGTTAATGGCTGCTGAGGGAGTGGAGGCAGCGTGCTGAGAGGGAGCACGCGGGGGGATTCTTCTGAAGCTGGAGCCATACTATATGTCAGATTGGAATCAAACTTGCGATTGCTGAAAATCACAGTGCCTCTGATCTCAGCACCATCAGATAAGCTGCCAGAAAATAGCATCTTAGATATTCATTTAACAGGAGGCAGGGGTGTTGATAGAACTGTCTTGCTTTGAAAATTCTTACAAGAAGGCAGAGCCGACGGAATTCTAGTAGAAGCACCAGAGAGACAGAAGCTAAAAGTACAGCAGAGACAAAGGATACAGGGATCTTTGAAATGTGTTCCCTCTTAAGAGCATTTGACAAACACATGGCAGAGACTGCATACCCCCTAATTATTTTCTGGCCTCTGTGCTCGCAAACAAGCACCATATGAAAAGCAAAACATCTCCGGCATGAGAAAAGGGACAAGAATGACTATAAGAAAGCAAAGAAATGTTCTAGAAATTATCCTGGCTGCCACTTGCCTTAAGCACCGGAATGATGCTGGATCCTGGGATACATCCTGAATGATGTGCAGGCTTGCCCTTTAGAAGTTATGAGGATACTAATCATGCTAATATTCCATCTGTAAGTCTCAACCCTTGTGGTTTCTGTCTGCATTCCCTGTGCCAGCATCCCAGGCCTGGTCCCCTCATCTCCTACATAAGTCATTGAAAAAGCTTCAGGGGTCCTCTTTCCTTCCTTCACACTGCACACTGCTCTAATGTTATCTCTTCACAGCAGCATATTTATCACATTGTGCCCCTGCTCAAGAAGCAGCAGAAATCTCTCTATTGCCTATTGAATGAAATCTGAACTCAACAGCCTTATATGTAAGACCCTCCTCCATAAAGAAACTTCCACTATGTCCCTCACATCCAGCCTCATCCTCCCTTCACACCCACATTGGTCTCCCTGCTTCAGTCATGGGACTCCTTTGCTGACCTACCTGAAAAGGGCTCTTACCATTACAGGTAGGGCATTGGCACCTACATTTTGAAATACTGAAGAATGTTTCTCTAGCCTTTCTTTGACTGAATCACTTTGCTTCTTTCCTATTTTCCCTTGCACGGGAAATTTATATTTGTACTAATAAAGATACCTGAGCGGCAGGATATTTACTTATTGGACTGCATGTTAGTTGATTTTGATATGACCTGAAGGAGTTGATCTGTTGATTGGGCAAATACTGTCACCAAAACACACTGCTTTTATTTCTACGTGCCTTTTCTTACTTGCGTGTCTTTATATATAATATTCCATTTGCTTAAAATTATCCCTTGCATCTTTTCTGTCCATTAATCCCAATTGACAATTATATTGTCAATCAGTTGGCTAATATATATTTGTAACCTGTGCTTACTTAGGCCACATGAGCACAGAATTTGAAATTGGATCACACTGCTTGTAAACATGTGTGTTTCATGTGTCTTGTATCACCAGTTAATGCAGAACTTCTAGGTTCCTGAAAAGCTCCTCCTCCCAAGGGACCTCTCCAATGTTCTCAAAAACAAATTTCATCAGTGACAATCCCCCTTTCCCTGTTCTGGAAGCCCTCTGCTAGATACTGCCATATCCTCTACCACTGCCCCTTCTGAAGACCTCTGTTCCTGCCACACACTTTAAGCAAAGTGGAGCATTGTGCTTCCTCCAGGTTCTCCTGCTGCTTTTGATAGGCATTGCCCTCCTCCTCTGGGCTCCACCTTTGCCACTGTTGGTACACTGGAGAACTAGAGGTGCCAGAGCCACAAGTTGTCTTGTGCGTAGTTGGATAAAATGCCTTAATCACCCACCATTTTGTTACCATCTCTTAGAAGACTACCAAAGAAATGTGGCTTTTGTTCCAAACTCTTTCTGGTTGTACCAATAGCCCAAACTGTCGTAAGACTCAGACACGAGCCTTAGGGAGCTGGAAGGAAGTGAATTTGGGTAAAAGATCATACCACCACACTGGACCAGGCCTACCTGTCTTGGCTCCATTTCTCTTAGGGTAGGTGCTTTTCAAGGAGGTTCTCTAGTTTCTCTTTTTCTTTTTCTTTTTTTTTTTGTGGTACGTGGGCCTCTCACTGTTGTGGCCTCTCCCGTTGCGGAGCACAGGCTCCGGACGCACAGGCTCAGCGGCCATGGCTCACGGGCCCAGCCGCTCTGCGGCATGTGGGATCCTCCCGGACCGGGGCACGAACCCATGTCCCCTGCATCGGCAGGCTGACTCTCAACCACTGCGCCACCAGGGAAGCCCTCTAGTTCCTCTTGATAATGGTCTTCCAGTGGCCTGCTCTGCTGGTTTACCCCATTTAGCCAAACAGGTCACAGTGCTGTTTTTGGCACATCATGTACAAGACTTGGGCCAAGCCATATATTTAGTGGTTTTCATCATGAAGTACCTATGTGACTGTGGTCGCGTCACTTAATCTCCCGGGTGTAAGTTTGCTTATCTAGATGAACTCTGAAGTCTCTTCAAGTGCAAAAAATCCCTTTGCTTTTAGACATTGACTGGCTTCCTCTTCTGGGTGTGATAAACTAAAACCCCATGAGGTAACTGCTCTGGGCAGAAAACACTATATAATTTGGTCACAACGTTAAAAAACAACATCTACCTGACGGTACTGGAGAATGAATAGAAGCAGACAGACTTGACTGGGGAGTCTACGCTCGGACGGAGGGAGGTGGGTCACTATACAAGTCAGTTCTTACCTCCATTGCTTTTCGACCAGAGCTAAGTGTAACCCTTGCAGAGCATAGAACCAGTGGAGTAAAAGTAGGAAAACTGGCGTCTTTCTGGCTTGGAAAATAAGAAAAGTGAAGCTGAGAAACCAAATGCTAAAGATAGTGGGGAAATCACATAAGGGAAAGA
>NW_006796259.1:391001-430880 GCF_000442215.2 Lipotes vexillifer
GGAAAGAGCCAATGAAAACACCTTTAAATTAATATTTAATATTAATAAACGATTAATTTAATTATTAAATTAAATTAACCTAGTTAAGATGAAAATGATGGAATTCGATATCACACGATGAATCTGTATCTAATGCCACATTGTTTTAGTTTTCCTTTTAGGTCCTAAATCTAGGGAATGTATGTCATATAGAGCAGTCATGAGTAGTGTAACTGATTATCAAGATGTAATCGTGGTGCCTTCATTAGAATTGTCAGACAAAGTGTTATGCCGCCATCAGATATATACTGAATAGAAGCTGTCTTAGAAGCTTCTGTTCAGAAGCTGTTTGTGGAGGGCCTTCTATTACCATTTTCCCATGTATATGAATGCATCAAGCAATGTTCCTAACCCACGGTAGTCCCTCAGGTAGTGCTTGTGAATGAATGAATCAAACAAGCATTTGCTATTAGTATTCTTGGTTTTTCCCAGATTAGCAAACTGGGAAATTACTTTTTCTGTATGAGAACATACTTTCTGTTTTACCACTTCTGATGGTTAGAGGATAAAGAACAAAGTTATGAAAAACTCTAAAATACCATGAAAAGAAATAAAGATAAAATAAATCCTGGAGACCTGGTAATAATTAATGATGTCATGTATCTTCTGACTATGTGCATGATGGCCAAGTGAGAAAGGCCAGATAAATTCCAGGTTATGTCAAGGGAAACATGAGGTCATAAATTCTTGTTGTTGAAAACTTATATCACCAATTTTTAAATGAAAAATAATTTTTAAAAAACAACCACAGAATATCTTCTAATGCCTGACTGCTATTCAAATCCTAAGTATAAATATAAGTATAATGCTTAGAAGAAATCTTAGAGAGACTGCAGAAATCTAAGGAAACACTGCCTGAGTTGGTTCAGTTTTATAAACAGCATAAATGGTTGAGATAAAGCAACCACTTTCCTAAAATATTCATAGAGCTATAGATGTAAAGAGGAGAATATGGGAGTGTGCTCTGACCCAAATATGGAAAGTTCAAGAAAAAAATAAAATTGTTATTCACCAAATGTTCCCTGTGTGTCAGGACATGTGTTTGCTGCCTTCATATGCATTTTCACACAGAATCCTCAAAACACCCATACAAGTTAGATATTACCTCCCACTGAAAAAATGAAAACGTTGACGCTCAGATAGGGTTCATTAATTTGATTGCTGGGATTCTATTTCACATACGCCTGATTCCAAATACCAGTTTCTTTCATCAAAATCTCAATGTAATAAAACAGTAGGTTCTTTGTCTCTTCCTTCCTATGGAGAGAACACTAGGACACGCCTTTCCTTCCTGTTAGGCTATATCCAACTTAAATTGAATGCTTCCCCATTCCTGCCTAGCCTTTCTTTAACCTTCCCTTTGTTAATCCTCGCTCCTTTTGCACAGGCTTTGCCGCCATAAAAATGGACAGGAGTTGAGTGTAATATAAGCTGCTCACTTTAGATGTGGTAGAAACTCTTCAGATGCCAAAGTCCCCACTTCTCCCTATTACTCCGGACACTACAACTGAGTGCCTGTGACCCTTTATTATTCTCACACCATTGCTTTTCTCATAAAAGGGTTCAGAGGCATCTGGGATAATTATTGTTCCCATGTTTCTATCAAAAGTGAGAAATGAAATACAGACTGAGGAAGCCATGCATGTTCCACTCAGCTGGCCTCACTCATTTATGTTATCTGCCTGCCCCGAAGGCATCTGAGTTTATGATTCCTGGGATAGAAATGTTCTGTGAGCCTTTCAAGGTGAAGGCTAGCTCATCTGGCAAACTCATCTCTGTTATTATGGTGAAGTTTAGAACCGTCTCTGCCCTACGTGTTTTAGCAGTGTTTCTTTTTCTCTCTGTTTCCTGTTTGTTTTCTAAACGAATAGTGTCCAAATACTGGATCAGGTGGACTAAATGTATCACGTCTGGAAAACTGGTTAAAATATAGATTCCCTATGCCCTGTCTCTAGAGATTCTGATTCAGTAGGTCTAGGATAGGGTTTGGGAATCTGTTTCTTAACAAGTTTCGTAACAAGTTTCTTAACAAGTTGGGAATCTGACGGGCAGCTATGTTCAGTAACCACAGGCAAAGGAACAACTAACTCTAAAGGGAAGGATACTTTAGGACAATTATCAGCCTGGTGGAGAATATTTGTCGGGAGGCGAAAGTGTCACAGTACTTATATGATTTGCACTTACAGACTGCCAGATATGTTGAATAAGCCCGAATGATTAGTTTTATGTGATAGATATCATTGTCAGATTACCCTATTTCTGTACCCGCTGGCTTACACCCCAGGCCAGTTAGGGCTCTGTTTCTACAAACTCTAAGAAAAAGCAGATTCTGGTGACTTTAGAAGGAAGCACAGGTCCCCAAAACATTCACCTTACCGACAGGGACCTAAGTTTTAGGAAGAAAAAATTTTCGGTCTCTTTGCTCTAATAAGCAGACGACAAATATAGAGGCATTAGATAGTGGACAAACCCATATCATTGCATAGTTTCCAAAGTTTTTACTTTTTATTTCCCATCTTCAGTTGGCATTCATTTGGTGTTGAATTTTAGATATGTAGGTTCATTGTATATGCGCTCTAGGTTAGAGATATTAACTGCTTAGTTTAACTAAAACTATAATTAAGGTATTTAAAATGCTTGGGGTTAATTATATACACTTAAGATTTTCACATTCCCCCAGTTAACATATTACATATAGCTAAAAATATGGTATACACGTTTGAACTTTCACTACACAGCTGGACCCAGAGGAAGTAATAAAAAATAAATTATGCTTGCTGCCAGGGGAAGGGTTGGTTTGAGAAGGTGAAGCATTGCATTAGGTGTTAATTGTCACCTCGTGTGCATGTTTGACTGATGGTTGACATGCAGGACATCTGCATGAGTAAAGATTTTGAACACACAATTTCATATGGGTGGTTTGCGGTGGTCATTGTTTTGGTACTCTCTTGTCCTCTAAGTGGTACCCAGGAGTTATCTTGGGGGATAAAAGTCACAGTAGTCAAAAGGAATGGGGGTTTTAAGTCCATACTTTCAAATGTGCTCATTCCATTTTTGTCTAAGCTGTAGCCTCCTTTCTTCTTTGGTGGGGGGAAATCCACTGAATTGAAGAGAAAGAAAGCCACATCAGACCTTCATCAGACTCCCTCAGGAAGCATTCATTCAAAGCTCACTTTCAGGTCTAAGGTTGAGGCTTTCCTGGCTCTTGCTCTGTAGTGTTGTTGCTTTTCTGTGTCATTTTATAAACAAAAGGGTGTACAACAGAGTACATTTATCACACAAGAAACACAAGTTGCAGAGGCATGGAAGTGAATTTCATTAAGCTGAAAAGCTTTCTCTATATTATGACTTTTACAACTGGTTTACAGTAACTCATCCACCTGAAATAATTGGAGAGTCAAAATTCACCTATGAAATGGCTTTACTTATTTCATTATATACTTTCCCTTCATCAGTTCTTTGCCCTACTTTCTGACACATTTTTTTAATGACCTCAGTTGACTGTACAACCAAATTCCTTAAAATGTTTTTCACTAATAAACACTTAAAGAATTCTATTCTAATAGCTCCCAGAATGGCCCTGAAGTGGATGCTAATGTGGAGTCGGAGGACTACAGGGGGCAGCAAGGGTCTGAGAAATAGGAGGAAAGTTATCCCAGGGTCAGATCCCAGATAAAAATGTGCTTAGCTCACACAGAGAGTTGTATTAAATTATTATCCTTTGATGGGTTTCACAGGAATAAACATGGATGGGTTTGTATTGTGCAGATGTGCATGGCTTCAGACGAGAATGCTGTCTGTTTGCACAAGGGATATTTCCTGGCTAAGTCCAAGGCACAGGAGTGTTGACAGGGAGCTCTGGTGACGTATAGTGTAAAAGACCACTGGGAAGTTTTCTGTCACCATAGCCAAATGATTTCATCTACAACAGAACAGAGTCCTTTCCTTCAGATGAATACAAGCAGTGAGCTTGTTCTCTTTGGCGTTTTTTCCTTCTCTGCTGTTTTTGGTGCATGTTTTGGTATGTGTACACATGCATGTGTATATATTGTGCAGACATATGTCTTGATACCAACAGTCATCTAGAAAGTCATGTCTTGTTAACTCTAAAACTTTATCCTTTGGCATTTACACTTGGATGTGCAGATAGGAAAGCTTGTCTTGTCAAAACAGTGTTACGTGTCTAAATGAGGGAATGTGTTAAATTAGAATCCTCAGTCTCTGTGACATTCATCATCACCCCAATGCTGTACATTCATGTACTTTCACACACATATGTGCATGCACACACTCACACACACACACTAGTGGTGGTTGAGAAACTACCAAGTTTCCTCAGAAAAGGGGAGTTCTGTGACTCATTTCCAAACAGAAGCTTATTTTCTACCTCAAATTAAATAGCCAGTGTTACACTTAAAGCATTAGGCCTCCAGAGTCAATAATTCCCCTAACTCATCACTTTACCCTTCACTTAACATAAGTCACTGTTTCCTCCTCCAGCCATTACTTAGAAGTACATCATCCATCCCTTTTTTTATTTCATCCATTAGTTCACCCTATCAGGATTTTGTCATAGGGTCAGACATAGATGTATAAATAATTCCATTCAGTTCCATTTAGCACAACCAACATTTCCCAAGGGGCTATTTTGTGCCAACCTTTGTGCTGAACACTCTAGTCAGTATAAAAGTGAAGATTCATGGGCCAGATTTTATCTTCCTAAGGAGTCCCCAGAGATACTTTACACTCTCAGTCAGATGATCAACAGCATTTACTGGGCATCTGTGGGGTATTGGAACTGGCTAGTTGCAGTTGTGAAGTGTGTATTTCAAATGCCTTTTCTAACTTATTGGATACTTGTAAGACCTTTCTATTCCAAGTGTTTGCAAGCATGAGGTGATATGACTGAGGGGATTAAGGAAAGCTAAATAAAAGCACCTGTTTCAGAATTGCATGTGAGTGGAGAGATATAAAAAATATAGCTTTGCTCATCATAGGGGCAATTCGGCCACTTAGTCATCATCAGCCAAGTCCTTGTGTTATATTTGGATTGTTCTGCATAGTAGTGACAAAATGTTTGCATTTTTTATTCATGCTAGCTGACCTGGACCCCTTCATGGCAAAGAAGAGCCACTTTTGAGATAAATTGGTAACAGAAAGGGTGTTAGAATGAGGGGGCTAGATTCAAGGACTAGGTTCCATACATATCATTCTCTGCTTAATCAAGCCATATAGTCACTTGGGATGCAAAAGAGACATCTAAACTAGGATGATATAAGAGTATAATAGGATAATGTGAGATACTGATTGAGGTTTTTTCTTTCCTTATAGAACACTGAGGAGTGCAAAGATTACAGTAGAAGTGGTACCCTGTAGAGAACAAAGCCATTAAATTCGCCAAGGCTGAGTTTTTAAAAAACGCCTGGTTCTTCTATGAGACTCCCACTCAGTTCCTGGTGTGAGCAGAATTAAACTTGTTTGATGATCTTTGACAACGGGAGTAATAAGTAGGGGACTTAAAGAGTCAGGGGAATGGTGTTCATGAGGAGAGGGAAAGGGAAGAAACACACAGATGGTCCCTTTTCCTCAGTCAAATGGGATTGGGGGTTGCTGAGCGAGTAAAAGTATTCACAAAGTTTGTGGGCATCTTCTGTAAGAGGAAACTGTCACTTATTCCTCAGTTGGCTGACCAGTAGGACACCAGTGTTGTTGATGTGTCCTGACGTTACTGAAGTGGGACAAGGAGCACTGTGGAGAGGTGAGTTAGTGATAAGGCCAGGCAGGGTTGTCATGGCCCACTTGTTGAGTGTTTGGTTTCCAAGAGGTATGGAAAATAGATCTCACCACATTATAGGCCCCAAATTGGGGCAAGGGGGAGAAGAAGAGAAAAAAAACAAAACCTTCTTAACCCTTCTTTGTGGGGATCACTGTGGTACGGGACAGAGAGAAAGGCTTGGTAATGCCACTGTCTGGAGGTGAGGTCAAGAAAGCAAAATATCTTAAGAGATTACTAATATGAAGATTTGCTGCACAGGATTGAGTCCCCTGTCAAAAGAGTCTTTTGAGGCCTGCAGGTGCCACCTTATAAACTGTGCATAACAAACTAGATCAGCAGTGATAACCAACAGAAAGGGGAAGGACATTTGCTCTTCTAGCCTGTGGCTAACCAGGTGTGTTAGATTCTGATTACTGCTATGATAAAATACAATAAACTTAGTGGTTAAGAGAACGCAGATTTGTTCTCTTATAATTCCAGAGGTCAGAAGTCCAAAATGAGTCTTAAAGGCCTAAAGTCATGGTGCCAGTAGAGCTGGTTTCTTCTGAAAACTCCAGGAAAATTTTCTATTTCTTACCACTTTTGGTGTCTAGAGTCTGGCATTTCTAGGTTCATGGCTGCATCACTCTAATCTTTGATGTAATCACATGACCTTCTCCTGACCGTCAAGTCTCCTGCATCCTTCTTATGAGGACACTTGTGATTATATTGGGACTGCTCAGATAATCCAGGATAATCTCCCCATTTAAGATCCTTAACTCAAAATTATTATGTTGAAATCCTAACTTCCAGTACCCCAGAATGTGTCTATATTTGGAGGTATGGTCTTTAAACAGGTAATTGAGTTAAATTAAACAAGTGCTAACAGATATGAAAGGAGAAATAGACAATACTACAACAATAGTATGGATTATATTCAACAATGGATAGATCTTTCAGGAAGAAAATCTATTAGAAAGCACTGGACTTGACCAATAGATTTAATGTACATGTACGGAACATTCCACACAACATCAGCACAGTACACATTCTTCTCAAGTGCACATGAAACATTCTCCAGGATAGATCATATGTTAAGTCACAAAACAAGAAAGGCATGGTAATGCCTTTTTTCACAGAAGTAGGAAAAACAATCCTAAAATTCATACAGAACCATACACACACAGAAAAACAAAAACAAAAACAAAAACAAAAACTCTGAGTAGCTAAAATAATCCTTAGAAAGAAGAACAAAGCTGGAGGCATCACAATTTCTGGCTTCAAACTTTATCACAAAGCTGCAATAATCAAAACAGTATGGTACTGACATAAAAACAGACTTATAGACCAATGGAGCAGAATCAAGAACATAGAGATAAACTCATGCATAAATGGTCAACTAATATTTGACAAGAGAGCCAAGAATAGTCAATGGGGAAAAGCTAATCTCTTTTATAAGTGGTGTTGGGAAAATTGGATATTCACATGTAAAGGTCTAAAATTGGACCCCTATCCACAAAACGAACTCAAAATGGATTAAAGATTTAAATGTAAGACATGACGTTGTAAAAGTCCTAGAAGAAAACATAGGGAGAGATCTCCCTGACGTTGGTTTTGACAATGATTTTTTTGGATATGACACCAAAAGTTCAAGCAACAAAGGCAAAAATAAATAAGTTGGACTACATCAAACAAAAAAGCCTCTGCACAGCAAGATAAACAATCAACAAAATGAAAAAGCAATCTATGGAATGGGAGAAAATATTTGCAAACCATTTATTCAATTAGGGGTTAATATCCAAAATATATAAGGAACTCATACAACTCAATAGCAAAAAAGAAAAAAATCCTGATTTTAAAATGGACAAATGACTTGAATACACATTTTTTCAAAAAGTACATACAAAGATGTTCAGCATCACTAATCATTGAGTATAGACAAATCAAAATCACAGTGAGATATCACTTCATATCTGCTAGAATGGCTGACATCAAAAAGACAAGAAACAAGTGTTGGTAAGGATGTGGAGAAAAGAGATCCCTTGTGCACTATAGTTGGGAGTATAAAGTGGTACATTCACCACTTTATGGAAAACAGTATGGAAGTTCCTCAAAAATGAAAAATAGAACTACCATATGATCCAGTTCCACTTCTGGCCGTATGTTTTAAAATATGAAATCACTATTTTGAAGAAATATCTGCATTTTCATGTTCATTACAACATTATCTACAAAAGCCAAGACTTGGAAACAGCCTTTGTGTTCATCAGTGGATAAATGGATAAAGAAAATGTAGCATATATATACATGGAGTATTACTGAACCAAAAAAATAAAAGGAAAACATCTTGCCTCTGCAACAACATGGGTGAACCTGGAGGGAATTAAGCTAAGTGAAATAAGTCAGAGAATGACAAATACTGTATGCTGTCACTTATATGTGGAATCTAAAAAAGCTGCACTCACAGAAATAGACAGTAAAATGTCAGTTGTCAGAGGCTAGGGAGTGGGGGTAATGGAGTGATTTTGATCCAAGGGAACAAAGTTGCACCTATAAGATGAGTAAGTTCTGGGGAATCTAATGGATAGCATGGTGACTATAATTAACTATAATTATGTATTATATACTTGAAACTTTTTAAATGAGTAGTTTTAAATGAGTAGTTTTTAAATTGCCACATACACAAAAAAGTGGTAATTATGAGAGGGGATGGAGGTGTTAACCTTATTGTGGTAATCATTTTGCAATATAGGTGTGTATCAAATCATCATGTTGTACACCTTAAACTTAAATGTCTTATATATAAGTAATATCTCCATAAAGCTGGGGCAAAAAAAAACACTTGATAACATAAAACAAACAAACAACTGACCATACCAAGTGTTGCCAAAGATGTGGAGGAAGAACTCTTCTATACTGATAGCATGATTGTAAAATAGTACAGTCACTTTGGAAAATAGATTGACAGTCTTTTAAAAAGTTAAACAGTCACCTGTCATATTATTCTGCCATCCTACTCCTAGATATTTACCCATGATAATCAAACACATATATCCATACAAATATTTGTACGTGAAAGTTCAAAGGAGCTTTCTTTATAATAGCCCCAAACTGGAGAAAACCCAAATGTCCATCAACAATGCATGTATAAACAATTGTGGGATATCCAAACAATGGAATACTACTCAGCAAAACAAACAAACAAACAAAAAGAATTGTTAATACGCACAACATGGAAAAATCTCAAAATAACTATGCTGAATAAAAGAAACCAGACTTAAAAAAAAAGTGAATATATACTATGTGGTTTCATTTATGTAACTTGAGGAAATAGAAACTAATCTATCGTGAAAGAAAGCCAGATTAGTGGTTGTTTGGGGACTGGGGTGGTGATTGTGGGGAGGAACAAGATCAAGGGATTACAAAAGGGCACAAAAAACTTGTAGGAAATTTGGGTATTATCAGTATTATTATGGACTAAATGTTTGTGTCTCCCCAAAATTCACATGTAGAAGCCCTAACCCCCATTGAGATGGTATTTGGGGCTTTGGGAGGTGATTAGGTTTAGAGTAGGTAATGAGTGTGGGTCCTCATGATGGGATTAATGCCTTTATATGAAAAGGGAGACATCTCTCTCTCTCTCTTTGCCTCTCTCTCTGTGCACAAAGAGGTTGAATGAGCACCCAGTGAGATTGTGGTCATCTGCAAGCCAAGAAGAGAGCCTTCACCAAGATTTGAATCTGCCAATACCTTGATCTTGGACTTTGCAGCCTCAAGAACTATGAGAAATAATGCCTGTTGTTTAAGGCGCCCAGTCTATAATTTTTGACTACAGTAGCTCAAGCAGACAAAGATTCTTACTTTGACTGTGCTGATGCTTTCACAGACTCTTAAACCTTTATAAAGCTGTTAAAAAATAATATTTTCCATATTTTTACTGTACAGGCATTTAAAAATTTGAAAAATCCTATTGTGAGGTTACTACTACAGACATTTAGCAACTGCAGGTTGCAAGTCGGGAGAGGGATGCAGAATAGGCACAGGAAATAGATCAGAAGCATGTTATCCAGTGTGAATTGTAGTTGTTATACAACCAGATTCTCCAATTCACATTGTGATCTAAGCGGCCTGATCTATTGTCTTCTGGTCCTTTAAACTAAAATCCAGTGTTTATTTAGACATTTCTCTTAATGAAGAAAAGAGATAATGCAGCTTTGAATCACTGAAGTGAAGGGTACTCTTCAGCCTCTTGAAGTGGAACCCAATAGAAAAGAATACTAAACATCTGAAAAATTACATTATAGAAATGGAGGTAAATGACCTTAGTAGAAAAGTGGGTTCAATGCCCTACCTTAAGGCCACTTCTTAATTAACCTTCCTAAGGAAAAGAGGAGATTATCCTTATCTTAAAGAGTGCCAGCTTTTTATGTTTCCTAACATTGAGGGACACAGCAAAGGGAGTGGAAAGGGCCTGGCCTGGGATTCCCACATCTCTGGGTGTCCTTGGCTAAGTTACTTGGCCTAAATTATTAGCGCATATAAGGAGGAGGTTGCACTGGATGATTTCCCCTGCAATTATCTGTTTTAACTATCAATAATACAACGGTGGAATGAGTTAGGAGCTTGGAGGTGCTGTAAGAAGCCTATACCTGGTGTTGGAAAGCTTCATTAGTAAATGTTCAGTATAGCCCTGATCTCCTGCACACTTCACCTCAGTTTCTCGAGACTGCTTATACTGCACTATCCTCATGTTATTTACATTTTCAAAAGCTGGCCAACTTTAAGAACTATAAAATTGGGTTCATTTTATATCCAGTGTATTTAATGAGCCTTCTCCATTCTAATCATTATAGGTTACAATAGGACAAAATTAAAATGATCCTCATGTTGGAGGAGTTGTTCCTCTGTTGTGAGAGAAAACAGATTATTCCAGTCACCTTTGAACATCTGAATTTTTTTTCCTAGTAAAATAAAGGGCATTCCCAGAAGCATTAACAGCACTGGTTTGAGAATACACTAAATTGCAAAACTGAGGAGGAAAATCTGAAGACTGGTTTTCAGAGGGAGGGTCTTGGCTTCTTTTTCGGCCCTGCTGTAAGAATGCTTCACCCTGCGAGCTCAGACAAATTTCTAGCATTCCTGTACCCAGTAGTTTCAAGGAAAATGATAAAGCTCAGGAAGTTTCCAAATAAGTGAGCGATGAGTCAAATTCTTGAAAATCACTTTATTTTTTTTAAAGTGGAATGGGTTATTCCAAATGGGATTGCATGAGAGGTGAGTGGAATGGGTTATCCCTTTTTTTTAGTGGAATGGGTTATCCATTCCCTGCATGACAGGTGTGTGCTGACAGAAATGAGGCATCCACCCTGCCCCTCCCACTTTGTTCTTCCAGCCTAGCTCCAATGAAGTGGAGGAGGGATGCTTCCAGAGCTGATGACTATACACAGGCTGCTTGCCTGATGCAAGAAATGTTTAATAATGCAGCATTGCTGCGACTGACTGTACCCCTGACACAATGCTGGCCTTTCCTTCCGGATATTATCAGGCTCAGCCTATTGTTCATGCATCAAACCTTCTGACACCTGTTGTTATAAATGACCCTGATTTTTTGATGCTATTCATCATTTCTATAAATGGAACAACTCCTCCTCTTACAGCAGATATTTCCTCCCTGTTCTCACTTAGAATGTGAGATGGACAGTTCCTAATAACTACATCTATGTGGTGTGGTAATATACAGTTAACAGACTCAACTTTCAAAATTAGATGAGATGAGACATTAAAAGAGTTCAATTGCCATCAGAAACTTCACTTCTAGACAGCCTGCCAAACACAGGTGTGACAGCACTAGCAGTAACAGTAACCAAATAATATGAACAAATATAGGTGACATCTCAAGTCTCAACCTTCCCCCCTATGGGGAAGTTCACATGGCCTGTGTGTGTGTATACTTTTGGGGGGGATGAACTAATTAAACGTTCTGTGTACATTAGGGTAGTCCCTCATTTATCTACTCATTAAATTGTATTAATCTACTCAATAAATTGTCCCAACTTGTTTGAAGTGGTGCTGTGCTCTGTGGTGTCTATATAGCTAAATAGTCTAGTGATGGCCTGCTGATTTCAGAACCATTGTTTGCACAATTCTAGAGACAACAGTTACATTACATTTTTAGTGAATTGTGCCTCTTGCAGTTGTGTTGTGGCTCTGGCTATCTTGATTCCTGCAGCCAATTTGATGCTGTTTTTCAAAAAGGCTTCTTATAGAAACCCTGTGTAAGGCCTTCTGTGTCTTCTAGACGTACGTCCAATGTCTGCGTCACTAGCTATGCTTTTAGCTGTAACTGTGCCCCAGCAATGGTCAGCTCTTCCCTACTGTCTGCTATTATGCTCTTTTTTTTTTTCTTTTGTCTCCTGCAACAATGTGTTGGTCCACTCACTCTGCTTCCTATTAGCATTTGGGTTTTTTCCCATAATGCTGAAGTGGGAAAGGAACTTTGCAGTTAAATCCCAGCTGTGCCCATTACTAACTATGAGATCATAAACTCTCCAGTCTCAGTTCCTCTGTTTGTATAGTGGGAATAATAACATCAACCTCCTAGGATTATGAGATTAGGTAGGGTGCTACGGTGGCTCTGCAAATTGTCAACTTGGCTAAACTACATTTCCCCAGATTTTCCTTCCCTGTATGTTTCTGGATAGGATGGAGCACAAGAGAGATTCTTGAGTGAGTTTTGGAGGGTGAAAGGGAAGTAGTATTATAATCAAAACCATTTTATAGCTAAAAGATACTGTTGATTATCTGCTGGCTTACCTCATTGACCAGGTCTGTACATGCTCCCCTGATCCCTGGTTCCTCCTTCAGTTTCTCAGATTCTTTTTTTTTTTTTTTCAAAATCATCTTCAACAGTTTAATGATATAGCTGAGTATGGCACAGCCAAATGTTTTCTCCTGTATCTACTTTCTTCTTTTTTTTTAACTTTATTTTATATTGGAGTATAGTTGATTAACAATGTTGTGATAGTTTCAGGTGTACAGTAAAGTGATTCAGTTATACACACATGTATCTAGTCTTTTTCAAATTCTTTTCCCATTTAGGTTGTTACATAATATTGAGCAGAGTTTCCTGTGCTATACAGTGGGGCCTTGTTTGTTATCTATTTTAAATATAGCAGTGTGTACATGTCAATCCCATACTCCCTAAATATCCCTTCCCCCCACCCTTCCTCCTGGTAACCGTAAGTTTGTTCTCTAAGTCTGTGAGTCTATATCTGTTTTGTAAATAAGTTCATTTGTATCATTTGTTTTTAGAGTCTACATATAAGTGACATCATATGATATTTCCCTTGATCTGTTTGACTTACTTCACGCATTATGACAGTCTCTAGGTCCATCCATGTTACTGCAAATGGCATTACTTCATTCTTTTTTATGGCTGAGTAATATTCCATTGTATACATGTATCACATCTTCTTTATCCATTCTTCTGTCAATGGACATTTAGGTTGTTAATGGACATTTAGGTTGCTTCCATGTCTTGATTATTGTAAACAGTGCTGCAATGAACATTGGGGTGGTGCATGTATCCTTTGAGACCATGTTTTTCTCCAGATATATGCCCAGGAGTGGGATTGCAGGACCACATGGTAGTCCTATTTTTAGTTTTTAAAGGAACCTCCATACTGTTCTCCATAGTGGCTGTATTAATTTATATTCCCACCAACAGTGAAAGAGGGTTCCCTTTTCTCCACACCTTCTCCAGCATTTGTTGTTTGTAGATTTTTTGATGATGGCCATTCTGACTGGTGTGAGGTGTACCTCATTGTAGTTTTGATTTACATTTCTCTAATAATTAGTGATGTGGAGCATCTTTTCATGTGCCTCTTGGCCATCTGTATGTCTTCTTTGGAGAAATGTCTATTTAGGTCTTCTGCCCATTTTTTGATTGGGTTGTTTGTTTTGATGATATTGAGCCACATGGGCTGTTTGTAAATTTTGGAGAGTAATCCCTCATTGGTCACATCATTTGCAAATATTTTCTCCCAGCCTGGGGGTTGTCTTTTCATTTTGTTTATGGTTTTCTTTGCTGTGCAGAAGCTTTTGAGTTTAATTAGGTCCCATTTGTTTATTTTTTTTTTATTTCCAATACTCTGGGAGATAGATCGAAAAAAGATATTGCTGCAGTTTATGTCAGAGAGTGTTCTGCTTATGTTTTCCTCTAAGAGTTTTATAGGGTCTGGTCTCACATTTAGGTCTTTAATCCATTTTGAGCTTATTTTTATGTGTCGTGTTAAAGAATGTTCTAATTTTTTTTTTTTTGCATGTAGCTGTCCAGTTTTCCCAGCACCATTTGTTGAAGAGACTCTTTCCATCATTGTATAGTCTTGCCTCCTTTTTCATAGATTAATTGACCATAGGTGCGTGGGTTTATTTCTGGGTTTTCTCTCCTGTTCCATCGATCTATATTGCTATTTTTGGGCCAGTACCATACTGTTTTGATGTCTGTAGCTTTGTAGTATAGTCTGAAGTCAGGGAGCCTGATTCCTCCAGCTCCATTTTTCTTTCTCAAGATTGCTTTGGCTATTTGGGGTCTTTTGTGTCTCCATACAAATTTTAAGATTTCTTTATTCTAGTTCTGTGAAAAATGCCATTGGTAATTTTGATAGGAATTGCATTGAATCTGTAGATTGCCTTGGGCAGTTTCTCAGATTCTTGATCCAAGTCATATGTTTAGCTCTGTGTTGATGGGACCAAGCTTCTGGAGGACACCCATATCATCATGATCAGAGGCAACAGCAACTGGCAAGTTTCATTCCATTATCATGGGCTCTGGCTGTGCTTGTGCCTTCTGGCTTGTGCATGCTCTGCTTCACCTTACATCTATCTTCTTCTGCCCCCTGTGTTCCCTGTGGACTTGAATTTCAACATCAGATCCGAAAACAGCAGCTTTACAGGGACTGCTTAATCAGCTCCCACAGTTACATAACTCAAATTTCTGTAACAAATCATTTTTAAACAAGCACACTTTCAGAGTTATATCTTTTAGTGGTTTAAGTGATTGAACTTTAGCTGATACAGATATGATATGTAAACTGTAAAGTTCCAGGGTTATGAAAGGCACTCAATAATAGATAAATGGATGGATGGATGGATGGATAGATGGATGACACAGACTTACTGACCTGTATGAGGATGGAGAAAATGAGGAAATTAAATTTATTGAGCACCTACTATATGCCTGAAACTATGCTATGTGCTGAGGACACAGTTGTGTAAAAGTCAAACTAGGTCCCTGTATTCATGGCAATTGCAGTTCAGTGGCTTTGTTGATAGCTTGCCTGGATTCCTGATGACAAACATTTAAAGACTGTATGGCATATGGATAATGTTGAGGTTATTAAAGAAGACAAGTGAAGTATCCACACCTTTCTTTTCTTTTCCTACACCTTGGCATCATATCTGGTCCACAGTATATACTCAGTAAATGTTTAATGAATGAAGGAAGTCTAGGGAAGCCCCAGTTCTCACAGGCACCAAAGGAGACTGGGCATCTATTTTTCTAGGAGATATTGGGTGCTAGTAAGGAGCAGACTAGCCACATTGACCAGATTTTCTATTCCGCTTAT
This sequence comes from Lipotes vexillifer, assembly GCF_000442215.2. Lineage (NCBI taxonomy): Eukaryota > Metazoa > Chordata > Mammalia > Artiodactyla > Lipotidae > Lipotes > Lipotes vexillifer. The sequence goes on from NW_006796259.1 coordinate 406,422, forward strand.
TAATTCCTTCCGTAAGGAACATTCTGACCAAATAGGAAACTCTAGGGGCTGAGGGTCTGGCTCTTTTTGCTGACATAATCTTTTAGCAGATAGGCCGTTTCTCTGGCATAAGTTCGTTTGTGGTTGTGGGCTCTTCAGAGCTGTCATCTTTTTAGAGTATGACATTGACTTAGCCACATTTTTCTAATATATCATATGTATTTAATGTGTAGGATATCTAGAAGAAAATACACACTGTAAGTAAAGCTCTGGTAAGGTTACTGCTTACCTGGGATTATGCTGAAAATATATAGCAAAACTATGGCATTTGCAGCAATAATCAAAACAGGTGTCTAGAGTCCTGGAGATCCCCTCCTTTGCCTTGTTTTAATCATTTAAGTTCTGGGTTCTAGGAAGATTCGAGAGGTCCTGGGGAAGGGTTGGTTGAAGATTTAAGGTAGTCCTGAGGAAGAGCCCAGGGCTCAAAATGGAAGCATGTTAATATTAGTAACCAGTAGTGATGAACTAATGCCCAGCAGCTCAGTATCAACTCCTTGCTCACTTGGTTTTCCCTATTACATGAACGTAGTTCTGGCTGCTGCCAGAATAGTTTCATAAAGTCTATATTTATAACAGTAACCCAATGATTTTATAAATTAGGATTTTACAAAGCCATCCAAAGATTTGTTGAGAATCACTGACCCTATATTTTGCAATACTATACATTAAATGTATTAAATTTCTAGCTGAATATAGTTATCTTATCAAGAAAATAGTCTATCATTTGGTTTAAATTTCTTCTAAGTTTGGATTCCGTTGATACTTTTCTGGATTCCATTATTGTTGGACATCACTGTGCTCCAGGATGTCATATGCTAGTTCTCACCTGTCTCTGTCTCTCTGTCTCTGTATTTCTCTCTCTCTCTCTTTCACACACACACACACACACACACACACACACACACACACACACACACACACACCCCTTACCTTCCATCTCTTATGGACTCTTGGAATTGTTCAGCTTACAGCTCCTGATGGAAATAGTTCTTAGACTGACTTGTGCAGTGTCAGCCTACACGTGCACGGCATAGTAGTGGGCAACAGAGTCAAGGGTACCTTCTTGCAGGTTTCTGGAGCTCATCCTCTGTGTATCTCCCTCCTCTCCAGTTCTCTGCACCTCAAATTCCAGCCCCCTTGGCCTTCACCACCTCTGATCTCTTCTCAACTCAGTGAGATGGTTGTACTCTGCCCCATTAGCCCTCACTACTCCACACCTGCAAAGTGCCTCCGGGTGGGAAGCCAGGGACTTTGCTGGTTTGTGGTTCCCTTTCTCTCAGGGATCACAGTCCTAGCCTGCAGGTTGTTGAATGTCTGAAACCCGTTGTTTCCTTTATTTTGCTCAGTTTTCCAGTTGTTTTTGTGTGGTGGAGGGTCAAGCTCTGTACTAGTAACACAGTGAGGTAGACGCAGAAACTCTGCCTTCCTCTTTGAACCAGGAATAAGTGCATGGTGTTCAGTTTTCTGCTTCTTAATCTGGGTGCTGTCCCTGGGTGTGTGCACATCCTTCTCAACACGCGATGGCAAAGGATGCTATAGTTTAAACTCCCTTTGGAGGAAAGGATCACTTCCTAATTTAACTCCAAATTGAAAAGTGTTTCCCTACTTTGGGAAGAAGCATGGATGCTGTGATATGCCTGACTTCCTGTGGATAAATATCACAGGACACTCTCCCCTTTCTTGGCCCAGAGTGTATGGGTGTTCATTCTTTAACATTTTCATGCCCAGTGTCCTATAAGCTGCATGTCTCCATGTGTGCCCTTAGAACATAGGACTCAACACAGAAAGCCTTCTCTCTAAAGAGGTGTGTCTCTGGAGGCCTCTCAGCCTTGCTCTGGAGAGAACTGTAGGAATAATATTTATGATTTCTATTTGTGTATCACTTTACAGCTTATAAAGACTTTCACATCATTATTTCACTGACTCCTTACAGGTAGTCTGTGAGATAGGCAAGGCAAGTAACATTTTCCAAATTTACCAGAAAGGAACGAACAGTGAAGGACTCCAAAACTTGTCTTCAGGTGGCTTCAACGACTTTATCCTGAATCCTTTTGGGACCATTTATCATGAGTGCACTTTAAATTATGTGTATGATATGATTGTTAAATTATATAAAGTAATAGAAATCCAAAGTTGCTGTTGCAGTTATCTTAATTTTTAAAGAAGTACCCTAAATTAATTCAAAAGTGTGTTGCAAATGTATTCTACTCTTTGTGATTCAATTAATCATGCCTGTGGGGAGCTAGGCTTTCACCCCGTGAGGCCATACATTAAGCACCTGCAGGTGGTGGCTTAAACAAATTGCCAGCATAGCCTCTGGATGGAAATAATTCCAGTGCGCCAGCCTTAAAAACATGTTTGTTATAGCACCTGATCAGAATGCCCAACATTGCCATGGACATAGAATGAGATGGGTCTTTTAGGAGACTGTGGGTAAAATGAGTAGTGGACTCCCTATCCTGGGCTCACACCTTTTCTTTCTGAATTATTCCCTAACTTTCTAATTTAGGAGAGTGATTCTCTAGGAAAGACATTTAATCAATTAATCAATCAGTCAGTCAATTAATTTAATATTTACTGAGTACCCACCACAAGCCAAGCTCCATGTCCCATCCTGCAAATGCAAACTGAAAAAGCAGATCTTAGGGGAGGCAGTAAGTTCATACCTAATTGTAGCAGGTTTCGGCAGGTAGTGAGGAGAGGAAACCTCACTCTGTGATCCTGATGTGAGGGAGCTTTTGCCACTTAGAGGTGATGGAGTTATGTGCAAAGAGAATTGTCTTAAAGTTACCTAAGAAGGGTATAGTCCCTAGAGTCTGTGAACAGGGACGCTGAGTCTTCTTGTCAATTCCATATTTGCCCTAGGTGGCTGGGAGAGAGTTGCTGGCTAAGGAAGACACCAAGATGAACAATTGATCCTTGCTGACGGGAGAGAACTAGGCCAATAGCAGAAGATAATAGATCCTCCTATGTGAATGGAAGATTCTGATTTAATAATAACAACGATAATAATAATAACATTAATATTAGCTGCCAATGATGACACACGTAATATGGGCCACATATGGTGTCAGACACACCTACATGCACAAGAGGTAGCTATTATTATCCAGTTTCATGAATAGTAATACTGAAACTCTTGGAGGTTAAGTTACTTGCCCTAGGCCACAGATCTAGTGAATTTGAGCCCATATCCATCTGACCCAAAGTCTCTACATAGACCCTCAGCTGGTAATACTAAATAATATTGAGTGACTGTGTGCTGCTCAGTGGTGATATTTGAGTTGATGCTGAGTATGTTACACTTAGTGATTGATTTCTCCTTTCCTTTATTAAAAGTACCTTTGGGTTCACTGAGATCAGCATGCTTAGAAGTGGGCAGTTAGTGTCAATCTGTAGAGCTGTCTAGAATAGAGATTGCTCCCCCTTTCTGAGTGAGGGGCTTTTACCAAAAAATAAGCAATTCTCATAAAGCAGCTCTGGCTGTTTGTGTCAAGAACATTGATACAGAAGAATTAAGTGAATAAATATTGGTTTGCAATAAAAGGAAGAGATGAGGGGGCAGGAGATGGTAGTGTGGGAAAAGAAGAGCTAGTAGGCTATTTATATCTTTTCTGTGGCCTTCCTCTTGCTGTCTGGCTAGACCTGGTCCTGAAAAAGTAGCTTCAAACGCTGGTGGGTGTCTTGCCCTGCTCAGTAAATTTGTTCAATGGGCAAGGGAAAATGATTATTTCCCACTGCACTGTTATTAGAAATTGAAGTCCCCACATAACAGAAGCAATTTTTTGGTTCTTTTGAGTTGCAGTTTTCTACCTTGTGAAAAAAATAAAGACTGTGCAGAATATATACCCTGCATATGACACTTCCAACTTTAAACCTTCAAAGAAAATTCACATTTTTTCTATTTTTTCTGTTTAAGGAGCTATGAATATATATATATATATACATACATATATATACACACACACATGGGCACACATATATATAACAAGAGATAAAATTAGAGGGAAATTAGGAAATTAGGGAGATGGGAAATTAAAGAAATTAATTTGCTACTTCCTTTATTTTTTCTTGGGGGATACACACACACACCCAAACTCACAGCTTTTGTCCTGCTCAGGACAATGAAAGGAGGCTGGTTCGATTCACTTTACGGAAAGAATAGAAACACATCTTACATCTTTAGACCCTTATCATTCTTACTTGTCTGCAGCTCTCTCCCAGATCTTGCCTCATTCATTCCTGGCACAGCAATGCTGCATTGGAAGGTGTCAGATCTCAGGGGCTCAGGGAGGTACAGAACCAGTTTGGGCCTTGTATTCTCCACTCAAGTTAAGGTTACTATTTGTCCAAAGGCTGATTTTTATGTAGGCCTCTGGCCTCCAGGCCTGTACTCATTTGTGTGAAAACATTATAGCAATTCCCTTCAAGCAGAATCTAAACCTGAGGGATTTCATTCTTAAAAAAGTCTAAGTTAGTACAGGGAAGGTGGCCTAGGGAACAGTTGCTAAGGAAGGAATTGATGTCCAGCTGGCCTGAGGGTGAGTCATTCTTATTCTCATATTCTCACCATCTTACAACAAATATTTAGCATTAGGGTATATAGCAATAAGTTCAACATGCTCCACCTTCAAGGACATTATAGTCTAATAGGGGAGAGGGACTTGCAAAAGAGAAATTTAGATACCATAAAATGATTGCCATAATATGGAAATAGGCAAAATTATGTAAAGCACACAAGGAAGGAACCATCCACCAATGCCTTTTGCCAAAACCCTGGACATTCATTTCCATGAGTATATCCTTTCCCTCCCCATTTGTAGTTAACCAAGTCCCTTAACTGCTAATTAATTACTGTACTCACAAACTCATTTAATTCCTCCCATTCCCACAATAGTACCTTATTTTAGGAAGCCCCCACCCCTCATCTAGATACCTGCCACGTGCTCCTTACAGGTCTCCCTGTAATGCTCAATAAATGCCAGCTGCTATTTTTCCCTTTCTGAAACCCAGGCATTTCATGGGGCCAATGCACAGTCAAGAGTGTGAAAGGTGTTTGTGTAATCCTATGAATTTACTGTGCTTATTTACATCTGTAGCTCTTTGACCCTTTTCCCTTTTTTTTCTCTCCTGTATTCCCTAACTCCAAATCCTTCATTTCTGTTCAAAATATATCAAGTTTTCAAGTACCAAGACTTTGAAGTGGAGGAGGGAAGTCTCTTCAGAGAGGGGGAAAAAAAAAGTCCATCTGGGAAAGTAGAATCTGTATAGAGCAAATCTGCTAAGCAGAGGGTCAGTAGCTGAGCAATTCTCAGGCAGGGGGGCCCAGGTGTGGGTGACAAAACCAGCCCTGCTGTGTGAACAAATGCGACGGGGCAAAGGTTCACAGCTTGTAAAGTGCGAGCCCCATTCTCAGGGAGGACACGTGAAAAATGTTGACTTCTTGGGCAGAGAAAGTATGCTATTAGGTTTAAAATATATATGTATATATTTCCCCCTCTTGGGCCTTATCAAAAAGACCATATTTTTTAAAAGGTTTAACTTTTTCCCAATCCAAATTGGGGTTGTGTCTAAGTTAATGGTGCCCAGGGAAAGATGTATGGCTGATCCCATTCTGAAAGTGCTCTCCGGAGACTTCCCTCGGAAAGTCCTGCCTGACAACAGAGCAAGAGACAAATCTGCTGAGATCGTTCAAGCGACAGGAAACATATTTTATTTACAACATTACTAATAAATCCTTCCTACTGCATTTTAAGTTCCCTCTCTTAAAGTAGGTAGTATGAAATCTCATGAAAGGGGTGTATATATGGCGTCACCGAACATGGCTGTCTAGGAGACGCACCTCAGCCAGACACCTGGGGAAAAGTGCAGCCTAAATGAAGCTGGAGGATTCTCACCACAATATGACCTGCCATGGCTTTTCTGTCTCCCGCATCCTTTTAAATATCTTTATTTAGTTAAAGAAATACGATGTTGCCTAACAAGCACAGAGCAAATACCCCCATGGATATATTAGTTTCTTTCTTCTTTTCTCTTAACCTTTCCTTTCTTCATCCTTCCCTCTAATGCTTCTTGTCCTTCTCAATTTTTTGCTTCTTTTCTTACATCCTTTCTTCTCAACCAGTTTTATCATTTCTCCTTTCTTCTCTTTTTCTTTCTTACCCGCTTCCAGGCATTTATTGAGAGGAAGAGATTTATTCTTTAAAGGTTAAACAGGGTGGCTATCATTTTCCAGACTGTATCAATCTAGTATCAGAGAATGTTGGTCCCTTCTGCTGTTTTAAGTCTTTAAGAAATACTGGTCATGGGTTTAGGGTGATTCTGAGAGTGATTACACCTTGCTCTTGTGTTTGTTTGTTTTACTTACTGTTCACAAAGTCTTACTCCTTTTACTTAGTTTTTATTTACTATAGTACTACCAGAGACAGTATTCAATGGTGTAGATTATACCATTCTTCCAGATCCGAGGTCACTAATATTTCTCAGGCTGTGACACCTGAGAGACAGAAGATGACTGATAACACAGTTCAGTTTCCATAAACATTTACTCGCTGGCTCCTGTGTGCCAGGTACTGTACACCCAAAGATGAAGAAGCAGCAGGCTTCGCCCTCCCAGGATTTCCCAGTTCAACGCAAAGCACTAAGTGGTAAATTATTGGTCTAAACAAAATGCCACTGGAACATGAAGGATTGATTATTATTATTATTATAAATATTTTTTGATGGAAAATTAGTGTTATGGAAGATTAAGGGCCTTAAAGAATGAACAGGATTTCTATGTGTTTGATGGGAAGGGCACTTATACAGAGGGAATAGCCTAAATTCTGAATAACCCCAGAACACAGACACGCCTGCCTTCAAAGGAATGAGTGAAAATTGGACCATGATTGGCCATATCAACAGTGGTTTCACCAACTCTCAAGACTCCCCTACTGTCTTGATCTTTTGCTCTTCCCATTATCAACACTGGGGCATTTCCATCATCTGCTTTTTCATATCCAACTTTCAGCCAGCTGAGAATTTCCATCGAATTCATGTTGATCCAGTACACTCCTTTTTAATTCAAAAGAAAAATAAGACCCAGAGTCTTAGAAGGCAATTGCAATGTGCTAGAGGATAGGAGTCGCATGGTACCAGTGGGTAAGTTTAGGGAGGACAGCAGAGATCAAGGATACGTTAACAGGCGTGGGAGAAGAAGTGGCTTCCATTCATTTAGTTTTGTGGAAAGTGCTGGGAGTAGCGTATTTTCAATGTCACAATTAATTTGATAGTGTTTAGAATCATAAATGCCTGTTTCAAAACCTTACACGTAGTATGCTCATGAATTAGGTTGAACCACGTGAAATGCCAGTATCATATGGCAATCATAATGGAACGTCCAGGGCTTCCTCAATTTCTCAACCATTAGAAAAAAAAAGGTTGTAGGAATCTTTTATATATTTTCAGCATGTCATTTTAGATAACTGAAGAACTCGAAGTTTTTTCTAATGCAATATGGTAAACATTTTTTTTTCACATAAGGATATTACTATGCACACCAAATGGGGTGGAAATGATCAAGTTTTTTGTCTTGTTTTGGATCTATATCCCAGCTAGCTATTCAAAACTCTCTCAGAAAAGTTTTAGGAAATTCTGAAAATAGGCTCTTCAGGCATTTTGTTTCTAGACCCAACTGGAAATACTAGGAAACCAGTCTAATGTGAAATATTCCATCTTTTGGTTGAATGCACTTGCTGTGATCAGATTCAAGTAACATTTATTTATTAAGTACCTGAGCATTTTCTACTTACCACCCCATGTGCTAGGTTCATTCACTATTATTCATCATTATTTTCGTTAATCTAACAGCAGTTCTTTATGTAACCTTCACTTACTTAGGTACTATTTTCTCATTCTACAGATGAGGAAGCTGCTTGAGAGAAGATAAGTGACTTGGTCACATGAAACAGATAAAGAGTGGAGCCAAGCATGGGGGCCAGGCGTTGGACTCAGGTCTCTTGACTGTAAGTCTGGTGTCCTTTCTGCTATTCCATGATCCTTATGTCTAAACTTCTAAAGGAAAATGAAAAATTACATCTAGGGTGAGATGCCTGTGAAAAGGAATGGAATATTTATTATTGAATTAGGCTCATACATTTCTATCCTCTATCATGTAGAAATTTAGCTGTATTTATGTATGATATTATATATGTCATAGTGTTGAACAAGAGGACCCTGCATCGAGAGAAGTAGTGAGAAAGATGTCAGAGTATCCTGGACTATGGGAAGATGGGGTGTAAGGGAATGGCATGATCATAGAAGAAGGGAAGTATAATGCAAGGAGCATGTTGACCTGATCTCTGTGACTGTTAGTTTGGGAACATGAAAGAAGTATATTTGTGTGTGTATCTGTGTGTATGTGTGCATGCATGCATGTGCTTATGTCCTGTGAATTTTAACATGTAATTTGATACTACCTAGGAAGTACAATTTATCTGAAATATCTTATATATTTCCCTATTGCAAAATTTGAACTTAAATAAAATTTATAGACTAGACCTTGATCATCCTACTGAAGGATTATTTAGTTTACATAAGTACCATCACAGTTTAAATATTATGTGATTTATATCTGACTTTTAGAGATGCATCCATTATGTAAAGCAACTTGCACTTGTGTATATACAGTGTGGTTTATATAGGTCTATGTAAGTTTCTGGAGAGTGTGGACCTTCTTTCTTATTTATCTTCCTACTGAGATTCTTGATGTTTTATGGATCCTGACCCCTTTGAGAATTTGGTGAAGCTATGAAGCTTCTTCTGAGAAGAATAGATATATGCATAAAAGCCAACAATCTTGCATTTCATGCTAGGGATTCATGAACTTCTTGGCACCAACCCCTGGATCTCCTAGAGTTAAGAATAACTTGGCACCGAGCCTACTACCTAGTAGATTTCATAGATACTTCTTTATGCTCCTTAACCCATGACTATGAGATGTGAGTATGAGTGAATCCATCACTCCACAGCTCAGCCGCCTCTCCTGATTCACTCTAACTCTAGTCCCATCCAAATCCTTCACTCTGACTGAAGGGAAGGGAAGGGGGCATAATCCCTGTGGATAAGTAGTCAACCATTCCTTTTAATGAAACCATTTGACATATCTACTCTGGTTTGGAAATTTTTGAATTAGACACAAATAATAAAACTTGCGGTTTTTTTTTTTTTTTTTAATCACCAAATAACATAAAACAAGCATTCTCACTCTGTCCCTGAGCTTCAGTGAGTCATTGAGCCCCATTTGTGGAGAACAGATGAGGATGAGGTAAAGTTCAGATATGGGCTTGAGAAGAAAAACACAGGGAGTCCTCAAACACATTAATTATGTTAAAAACCAGTGATTTTATGTTTTGATGTTGTGGTGTGTCTCAGCTCAATTTAGGCATGAGAAGAATGGTGGTGGAGAAATGCCAAAGGTATTGGATGCCACCAAGAATGTTTCTGGGATCAGTGACTTACAGAGTGTGACCCTTGCAGAGTTTGCCTTCAAGCTCAGGACTTGAATTGGTACCATGGAAAAGCTTAATTTGTAAATAGACAAACTCTGAGGCCAGTTCCAGTTTGTGGTGCAGTGGATCAAATTAATGGACAGGGATTTTTTGGTAGTAGCATACCAATTTTTGTAACAGACATTACTGTTTTCCATTAATATACTATTTCCCTTTCCTTCTGGGCACAAGAGAAGATTACACTTTCCACACCCCCACCTTGAAATTAATTGAGGCCATTTGATTTTCTTTGGCCAGTGAAATGTAAGTGAAATGGAGTTTTAACACACATGATTCTCCACCTCCCCTTCTATCTACCTCACTGACCTATGGATTTCCAGATGGTGGTGCCTCCATCATGTTTGATCCCTGGGTGAGGATGACATGGAACAGAGGCCACTACCAACCTTCAATGGATGCATAGGTGAAGCAAGAAAAACACCTTGGTTGTTATAAACCACTGAAATTTAGGGTTATTTGTTATAGCAGCACAACCCAGCCTGTTATGCCTGCTATTGATACCTAGTAAACTTATACAACTTCTATTTAAACAATGTAAACAGGTTAATGAGCTAGTGAGTAGGTAGTACAAAGTAAAAGGGGGAATTAGTAGTGTCTTGTTTTTAATGACAGACCTATTCCTCATAGGAGTATCTCAGCCAGTTGTTCTGGGATTCTTGGCTATTACACAAATATGTGTGTGCAAACATATCTACAGCAATGAAGCCTTAGAGAATTCACAACGGCTGGGCTGGCCCAGTGACCCAGGCAAATAAACACTATTTTCTTCCTTTCCCCTTTCATTTTCTCTGAGAGCTGGAAAGTACTCGAGTCATTCAACTTCCTCCGCTGGATCAGTGGTGACAATGACCCTGTTGTTCTCAGGAGGCTCCATGTCACGGTTAAGTCACTTGAAACTGTTTAATAATCTGTGCAGGTCTTGTTGGGTCGTGAAGTCCCAGAGCCTCTTCCTCACATATTATCTTCGACGCCTCTCATTTTTTGCCCATGAACAGCAGAGTCTCTCAGGATCCTTTAAAGTGTATCCATCACAGGCTTGACTACAATGGGAAAGAGTTTGGAGAAAGTACTTTCACCATTAGCAGGCACATATTGAACAAATCTCAGTAAGTGACTGGCACAGGTGATGAAGAGCTAATTCTTAGATCCTAGCAATTCACCAGTGTTGCTTTTTAATTTGACAGAAGGTGGTATATATAGGTAGAGAGGCAAATGTTGTCATGAGAAGCACGAAGGAGTTGGAATAAATGATCTTGTCTCAAAAGCAGTCTCTACCATTTCCCAGCATTTGTGGCTGTAAATATCTGCTCAATCTAAGCCCACATTCTTTACCAACACCAACGGGTGCAGTGACACCTGCCTTCCATGATAACTCTGAAGATGCATTTCAGAAAATGGGCTTTCATTCAAGGCTTTTTTCATGTTCTTTGTTTTCATATTTAGTAAATATTACTATAATTCAGGTGTCCGGACAGCTACAGTCCTCAAGGGTCCAATCAGCAATAATTTAAACTTTCATCCTAACCTAATCCAAGAAGTCCAGTGTTTTCCTTCATTCCACTCCTCAGGTTTTCTGAGAATCTCTGAGGGATGCGTACATATTTCACAAATGTATCCTGGCCATCCTTGTCACCTTAGCCAGCTCTCCGGCACCAGACTCCAACTCCAATACTCTGCCAGTCCCCCTTGCTATTGTGTAACTGTCTCCTCCAAGCTCTAGCTCTTCAGCCCTACACTGTTTTTTCTCAAAATCTGACCCAGGTCTATTCTTCATTGCCTCAGCACAGCAAAGACCAGGCTCTGACAAGATTATTCTGAAGGCTTAGGGATAATAGAAAAAGATTTCAGCTTGTTGGGGGTGGGAGTGGGGGAGGCAGAATTTACATGCCCATTATGTTCTTATAATCCCCAGACCCAGTGCTTTCCAAATGGTCTCTGTAGTAAGTGAACAGAGTTCCCTGTTAAACACAGACCTAATGAATTAGAATCTCTGAGAGTAGGTGCATAGGAATGTATATTTTAATAAACTCCTCATGAAATATTTATGAAGCGGGTTCTCTATTGGAAAATTAGAATGGAATTGTTTGGGAAATTGTGCCCTAGTGCCATGTTGCAGGAAGAAGTCTACATCCAACTAAAAAGAATGATTTGATCGTATTTCTCTGACCTAGAGTTTGAGCCTCCAACTTCTCCAGGACCAGAATAAAGAAACAAATAAACAAAATAAACAATAACAACAGTAGCAGGAACAATAAACTCTTTAAAAAGAGTTTTTCCTTGGGAAAAACTCTGTTATTTGCATTTTTCCACACCCATCTCTCTTCTTCCTCGCTCATGGAAACCTTGCTCATGGAACAGTGATGGGCGTAGCTTCTGGTGATGAATGAAGATTGGTCCAAGTCACTTTTGACTGTCTTGTCTCCTCTTTTTTAGTCTTCCTTACAGCTAAGGTAGTCATATGACCCAATTCTGGGCAAACTAATGTAACAAGAGAAAAAAATGTAACAAGAAACTTTGAGGGGAAAAGTCTCTGGGAAAACTTTCACTTTTCTATCTTGAATATAGATGTGATCATCGGATAATTTGCTCTGGGACAATCAACTTCTGACCATGAAAGAAAGAAAAAAAAATTACAGAAACATTGTTGGTTTCTAGAGTAAAGTCAGCATCTGCCATGCCCCTAGTCTTCTCTTGATGGGAGAAAAATGAAACCCTCTTTTTAGGCCACTGTAGCTGTTTCTTTTCTGTTTTGTTTGGCTACTAAAAGCATTCCCATTCTCATGCTATCCTCCCCATAAAGGTAACATTATTTCAGTGCTAACCACAATGATGATAGTCTTTTCTACTACATGACCTATTTAGCTCCTCATTATTGCAAATATCTCCATTTCAAAATAGAATCTTGGCTTTGTCAAGCATCTTTTTTTTCTCCCCTCCATATTGATGACGAGGCTTGTCCTTAAAAGTTTTCTCTGAAAATGGTTTGTCCTCCACCTAAGAAGAAAAGGCTCTGAAGTAAGATTTTTCTCTTTACTATCTCATCTTCCCCCATCCCTCACATACACACTTTCGTTCATGGTTTCAGAAATCGAGCACTCTTTATAGCACAAATACGTAGCATGTAAAAATCTTCACTGGCATTATCCACAGTGTCCTATGAAATGTTTCCATATCTGAGAAGATGTTTGCAGACCATGTATCAGATAAGGGGTTAATATCCAAAATACATAAGGAATTCATACAACTCAATAGCAACAAACAAGCAACCTGATTCCAAAATGAGAAGAGAAACTGAACAGACATTTTTCCAAAAAAGACCTACAACTGTCCAATAGGTGTATTAAAAGGCGCTCAATATCACTCATCACCAGGGAAAGGCAAATCAAAACCACAGTGAGATATCACCTCACACCTGTCAGAATGGCTGTCATCAATAAGACAAGAAAGAACAAGCGTTGGCAGGAATATGGAGCAAAGGGAACCTTGGTACACTGTTGGTGGGGTTGTAAATTTGTACAGTCATTGTGGAAAACAGTACAGGGGTTCCTCAAAAAACTAAAGATATAACCAGCAATTCATATGACCATATGATCCAGCAATCCCTATTCAGGGTATATACCTACAGGAGATGAAATCAGCACCTCAAAGAGGTAGTGCACCCCCATGTTCACACAGCATTATTCGCAATAGCCAAGATATGGAAACAATCTAAGTGTCTGCTGTTGGATGAATGGATAAAGAAAATGTTATATATATATTGGAACATTGTTCAGCCTTAAAAAAGAAAGAGATCCTGCCTTTTGAAACGACATGGATAAACTTGTCAGTCGTTATGGCTAAGTGAAGTAAGTCAGATACAGAAAGAAAAAAACTGCAATCTCACTTATATGTGGAATCTAAAAAAGTCAGTTACATAGGAGCAGAGAATAGAATGGTGGTTACCAGGTGTGGGAAAGGGTGGACAGGTGTAAGAAATGGGGAGATGTTGGTCAGAGGATACAAAGTTGCAGTTATGTAGGATGAATAAGTCTAGAGATCTATCATACAGCATGATGACTACAGTTAATACTATTGCATTGAATACTGAAAATTTGCTAAGAGAGTAGATTTTAGGTGCTCTTATCACACAAAAAATGGTAACCCTGTGAGGAGAAGATATGTTAATTGGCTTGACTGTAATAATCATCTCACTAAACATATATATATGTATATATATATAGATGCATTGTACTTTATACCTTAAATATGTACAATTTTTATTTAAAAATAAATGAAAGTGAAAAACAAAAATTTTCCCATATCCACATGTACATTCATCGTCTTGTTCTCTCCTCTACGTCATAAAACTAAAGGATCCTACAAACAATGTGGGAAAATTGTCTATCTCAGACCCATGCCAAGGGCGCATGCAATAGGATCCACTGGCATTCCAGAAATAAGACCCCTTCGGCAGGGTCCAAGACAGAGTCAACCCAAATTAAATTACTCTTAAGAAGTGTTATACAAAATCTGTTACAGGGAATATGATTTCCATTAGCTACTTTTGGGGGGAAAGAAAAGCAAACCATTTCAAGAGCAAATATTGAAAGAAACATGCCATAGTACATCTCATTTTAAGAGATTTTTCCAGTCCCTCTTATGTTCCTGGCAACCACAGGGCCTTTAAACATGTTGTCCTTTTTAGCTAGAAATCTCTTCTCCTTTCCTCCTCACCTAAATTCATCTTTCAGTTCTCACCCCCATTATCTTTCCTGATCTTCCCTGACCAGATTGAAATCTCCTCTTGTGTATGCTTATAGCATTGTGTACCTCTCCAAAGCAGTACTACAATTATCATTCTATATTTTATTTATATAATTATGTGATAAATGTCTACCTTTCCCCCTAGACTGTGAACTTTTTGAGGACAAGACCATGCCAGTTTTTGCCCAAAAGAGTATCTTTAGTATCTGATGAAAGGAGGGCCCTTAATAAGTAGTTGTTGATGGAATGGTTGTCCATAGGAGGCATTCATATATAACATCCTGCAGAATAAGGTTTCTACGCAACATATGTTAACTCTTTTCTAAAGCACATTGGCCACACATTTTTAATGACTTAGAGTCTGAAGGAGTCTTACAATTTATCTAGTTTAAAACACTTATAAAGCGAGAAGAACAAGCCACAGTGATTGTGTCCTTTTTAAGATCACACAATTAGTTACTGGCAGAAAACAGACTAAAAATCAGCTCTTCTAATGTCTAGTCCAGTGATCTCCACATGTCCTTCTATTACTTCCCTAAACCCAGAATTATGTGACATTCAAATGTTAAACTGAGTAGAAAAAGGAATGGCAGATTGTTAAGAATTATATTTAGAGCCATTCTGATTTCTCTTCAGTTTCATTAAGGCATTATTTGTGACTGAGTCATGTAACATATATTCAGACTTCATCATGTAACATTAATGACTATAATGTTAAAACCTAAAACACTGCCACTGAATTTCATCTTTAGAGAAGATATTTGGTAACACTAGAAATTTCAGTTTTTACCTTCCAATATAACCTCCTGCTCTGATCTACTCTAATCTTACCAGCAGTGATGTGACTTCCTTTGCTTGTCTCATAACCTTTTTTCCCTAGCAGTTCTTTAAACTATGAAGATTTTTAGATTAAATTTGCAGGACCTCGATGAGTTCCTGACAAGAGATGCCAAGTTATTGAGTGGTCCGTCAGTGGCACCATGGTACTCCAACAGAAGCTGGATTATTACTTCATCAGGGCCCTCGTGCCAAGATTTATTTTAGAAATTCGACCTGACAAACTTTTGTTTCACAGATATTCCTTTTGAAAAAAAGGAAAAGATCCAATATATCTTTATTATATTTAATTTCTTTAGTGAGGATTGCTTAGAATGGATAATATGATATTGTAAGATAAGAAATGAGAGGAAAAAATGGTGATAGAGAAGAGTAGGAAGTAAAAAATGGGTCAAAGAAAAAATGATAGGAAATTGATGAAAAACCTCCTGCCCTAAAACACAGAGAACGTTTGCAGCCACATGTGGGTCCATTCATGTGGTGTCTTCCTCTCCTTTGCGTCTATGGGCCCATCTGTAAATGAGTCTCAAAGCTACCCCTTGGCCAAGCTTTAGAGAGGACAAATCCTTTGTCCTACTCTGGTATTTTTTCCAGCAGACTCTGGAATTCCTTCACCTCTCCGTCCTCCACCCTGTCACTCATTCCCAGACATTCACACATACATATTCTTTCCACATATTGGAAAACAGGGTTAAGTCACTTTGGAAAGATATCACCCCAGTTTTAGAGTCGAATTGTTTCCTGAAAACTATGACTTTTGGACTTCTACAGATTATAATTAAACCACCAACAACCCATTAGAAGGAGAGAACTATTTGAAGTCATTGCCTTGCCATAGATCACACAGAAGCCAATTCAACCTGGCAAATGTTGTATGGAATCACTGCTTTGTGCTAAACTGCAATGAAAGAAACACTCACAGACAAATCAGAACAATCAGAAAATCAGATGAAACCTCCAGAAGGTTATAATCTAAAGAAGAAAAGAGAAATGGGAATAGTATTCAGTGGTATCTTCTATGTGTTGGACCTTGAGCCAATCCATTGTTTCATTTTAACTGCACAGTAGCATTTAGAACAACGCTCAACTCCTAGGACAGTACCTAGCAGAGTGTTAGACCATCGTAAGTATTTGCCAAATGAAAGAGTGGATGTATGAACCTATGAGGAATCAGAAGTTCAGAGGAGTCACATAGCTGTTTGAGGTTAGGTAGAACTTACTACTGTAAAAACAATAATAGCTCACCATTTATTGAACGTTTCCGTGTGCACAGACTGTTAGTGCAGAAGTTCCGATCAACATGGCAGCCAGGTGCAGGGGCCTGGATTTAAGCAGACACAGGTTTATATTTTTGCTCTACCAGAGTTACCAACATAAGACCATAAGACCAAGTGGCTTCACATTGCCAAGCTACTGTTTCTTCATATATAAAATACAGATGAGAGTACCTCTATTTCAGGGATTTTTAAAGGATCGAATTAAAAATATGTAAAGTACTTGGCATAGTGCTTGGCACAGAGTAGTATGTAAGTGACAAAACTAAAATTGGAGGCCAGCTGTGGTAGAATGAATAATGTTCCCCCAAAGATGTCCATGTCCTAATTCCCAGAACCTCTGAATAGCAAAAGAGACTTTGCAGATGGGATTAAATTAAGGCTCTTCAGATAGAGATTCTCCTGGATTATCTGGGTGGACCAAGGTAATGACATGGGTCCACAGAAGAGGGAGATGAGAAGGTCAGAGTCAGAGAAGGAGATGTGACAATGGAAGCAGAGGTCAAAGTGATGCAGCCACGGGTAAAGAAATTCAGGCATCCTCTAGAAGCTAGAAAAGGCAGAGAACTAATTCCTCCCTGGAACATACAGAAGGAGGGAAGCCCTGCCAACACCTCGGTTTTAGCTCAGTGAGACCCATTTTGGACTTCCGACCTTCAGAATAAATTTGCATGGCTTTACACTTGTGGTAATTTGTTATAGCAGTCACAGGGAACGAATACATCAGCCCATGCTTTTTACCTCTATGCCTTGCTGCTTTCTGCAAATACAGAATTAAATAAGAAAGAAACCTCATGTTTGGCAGCCTAGAATTGGTTTTCTTTTGAATTTCTTTTCTCTTAAGCTGCTTGCTCGCTCTTCTCTCACGGCCAGAAGATTTGACAGGTGTTTCCTCTGTCTGATTGCTTCCTCTGTGGCCACTAACTCAGGAGTTGCATGGAAAGGGAGAGAAAATGGGGAGGGGAGAGGCAAAGGAACCACTGACAGAAATCAGGGTTTTTTGAGGAAAGGCAGATCCCCTGTATCTGTGGGTTGTCTTTCTAAGCTAAAAAATGTGGGCCTCCCTTGAGAGGGTTGTGATTTTCTCCACCCTTCCCCAAACATGCCTCTCCATGCCTCTTTCCTGTCTCCCCCAAGACGCAAACCCAGAGCATTTTTGAGAAGCTGGACAACTCCTCTAACGGTGGCCGAGGTTTGAACTCCAAATCCCCTGCACAGCTTTTTCCATTGTGTTCCTTAGAAAGTGCCTCCACTAAAAATGGTGATTGTAGTGAATATGTGGGGACATCTCTAATCTTTATTTAAAGACATTCACTTGTTCATTTATTAGTTCAAGAAATATATTTGGAGAACTTTGCATGTGCCAAACACTCCTATGCGGAATACAGTGGTGAGTGATGAGGTCAGAGAAAATTCCTTCCCTCATGCATTTAGATCCCGGTGGGAGAGACAGACCAACAAAAGTAAGCACACTTAAAAAGCGCACCAAAAGAATTGCAGATTGTGCTAAACATTATTAAGTAAATGAACCAAGGGCTGAGATAGCTAGTAGGGTGTGCAGGGAGTGTGACAAGTGGAGAGGTTTGCTTTAGATAGGTTAGTTAAGGGAAAGTCCGAGACATTTTCGCTGAGACCAGCTGAAAGGATGAGCAGGTGGAGACTTGTGAATAAGGAGAATGTCTGGAGAGCATTCCAGGAAAAAGGCACAGAACGCACGCAAGGTTGAAGCAGATAGAAGCTTAGAATTTCCAGGAATTGAAAGAAGACAGTGCCATTAGAATGTAGCGAGGTGTGTTTGGAGCCTTTGTGGGTTTAGCTCATGGAGGGTCTTGTAAGGCAATAGGAAGGAATCTGATTTGATTTTGTGTGGAGTGGAAAGCAATTAGAAAGTTTAAACAGGCAGTGATATAAGCTGGTGCATATTGAAATATGCCATGCTTGTGGTTATTTGAAACATGGGTTTGAGAGGAGCAAGACTGGAAATGGGGAGACTGATTTATAGGCTTTGCAGCCTCCTAGGTGAGAGCTGAGGAAGGCCTGAACTAAGGTGGTGGAAGTCAAATATATTCAGAAATATAACGGAAGGAGTCTTTAAATACATTGAATATGGTGGAAGGCTCCTGGCTTGAGTATCTGGGTGGGGGCGTTGCCATTCCAATTGAGATGGAGAAGATAGAGGTGAAGAGGAAATAATTTTGACAAAGGGTTTGGAGGTTACTTTTTGCGCATTAAAGTTTCAGATGTCTGGGAATTATCCAAGTGGAACTGTCAGATTGGAAGTCGGATGTGTACATAAGCCTGGAGTTCAGGGGACAGGTCTGGGCCAGAGATGTAAATGTGGAAATCATTAGCATACTTATGTACTTAAAGCCAAATGACTTGTAATGCAGCTGGAGAATATGTGTAGAGGAAGAAGACAGCCGAGATGAAGCCCTGGGGAGTTGCCACATTAAGATGTCAGGTAGAGGAGGGACCGGAGCCAGGGGAACAGAAGGAATGTGGTCAGTGCGGGGGAGGGACAACCAGATGTATGGCGTAGGCTGCAGTCAAGAGAACAGAGTGCCACAGCAGGAGTAAGAAGACATCTCTGTCACAGGATGCTGAGGGTTTGAGTGCAGCAAACACAGAGGGTGTCTTTTGGATTAGCCAACATGGAAATCACTGATATCCTTGACCAGATGAAGGTATATCTAGGTCACCTGGTAGATGGTATTGGGTTAAGGAGTGAAGGTAATGTGAGAAGTGCAGACAGCATTTGTGTGTACTCAGCTTTTCAAGACATTTTCAAGAAATGTGGTCATGATGGGGGACAGATAAATGGGGCAGAAGCTGGCAAGGGACTACATGGACAGTGGAGGTGTTTTGTGTGTGTAAGACGGGAGATGCTAAAACATGTCTGTGTGCTGAGGAGAATAGGCAAGTGGATGGAGAGACAATGTGCATGCACGAGAGGGAATGGGTAACTGGAAGGGGAAAGGTCTTGAGAAAACAGGAAAGGATATGAGCTTGACCTTCACTGGCAGAGACAGTAAGGAAGCAGGGGAGGGGTACAAGTGTCAGTGATAGAAAGATGATGTTCCCATCCCATGGCTACTATTCAATGAATTATGAAAAGTCATCAACTAGCATTAGTGGGAGGTTTGAGGAAAGAGAAGAAGACATGAAACGCTTGTCTCATTTGAATTAGGTAACTAGCTTCCCTTTAGCTGACTTCATGCTTACTATGCAGCCTTCTAGCTGGAATTGGGCTTCCTGTGGTATTTTCCAACAGAGAGAAGATATGTATGGCAGAGGCTCCAAGTGTCAGCCCAGAGGAAGTTAGAATTCTCCCAGTAAAATGTCTCTTGTGAGTTTGTCTATGTGGGCCAACCTATATGAGTCACTTCAGTGATACAGAGAAGTCCCGATCAGAAGTGCAGTCTGAAAAGTGACAACTTTATCAACTTTGTATGTGGTTCTCCTGGCAAAATACTTGCCTTATTCAGCATCTTTCTATTAAACTTCAGTAAGGATTATGTAGTTTATCTGCATTAGAGAGGCAGGTAATAAGGATCATTCGTTCAGGCTCACAATAGACTATGCATTCTATCTCTTAAACAATGAACCTGGAGAATCATCGGCTGTAATCATGAATAGTCTCATAGAAGCATCATTTTATACCCCCAAACGCTCCCACCCTTCATCTTATAATGGAAAAATTTCTGCTGTTTCTTTCCTGTAGAAATAACACAGGAAACAAATAATGGGGAGAAATAAGGAAGCTCTGAGATTAGCCTGAGAATTAACGGGACTTCATGCCATTATCAGGTACATTATGCAGCTACCTTTCCCTTGAAGATTTACACAGTGTCCAGCTGATGGGTTCATAATTGCTGGAAAAATAGAGGAGGGATGAAAGAGTTGGCGGTATATCAGAATATTTAACTTTAGGCTATAAAAACCCTGGGTGGCCCAAGTACTTGTCATCCCCCTGCTCCCACCATCAGGAAGATTTTGGTTTCAAAACATTCAGGGAAATGTTACACCTTGTAGTATTTTGAACAGAGTAAATAATGACCATCCAGAGAAAGAGGCTACAGGTTTCTTTTTTCGGTGGGATTCTTCTGATACTTCCTTTGGTAACTTCTCAATAAATCATTATGATAATCATCTTTTTACGACTTCATGTATTTTCCTGTCAAAAATGCAAAAAAAAGAAATGACTGTGGGTTCTAGACAAAGCTACAGTATAATTCTTATATCATAGCAGCTGGGAGTGTGTGTGTGTGTGTTGTGGGGGGTGGGGGATTGGTGAGAGAGAGGGGGAGAGAGAGAGAAGGAGGAAATATAAATTTTTGTTGCTATAGGGTGTTCCTTGCAAAACGGAACTCACCAGAAACATCAGACAGAAAAACAGGGCAGTTCATTTATTCCAAAAATATTTATCGAGCATCTAATACAAACAAGGCACTGTAGTGGGTATTGTGCATACAATAGCACACAAAACAGACTTCAGAAAACCCTGCCATCATGGAAACTTGCATTCTGGTGGATGGCACCTGACTGTCTACTACACTACCTTTTCTAGAAATTTTCAGTACGTTGCTGTGAGACCCAAGGAAGTTGAAGGCTTTTTGCTTTCTTGGATCAAACACAACCTGGCTGGGTACTTTGTCTTTCTAGTTGATTTAAATGAAACAAGAAATGACTTTCAATTTTATAGTGGTAATAAAACTTGAGGCGAGTGAGCAGAAGGGGATGATGATGTTATTTACTATAGAAGAGGAAGCATATCTGTAGAGTAGTGAGATTAGATCTATCAAGGTAGCATGCAAGTAACTAGAAAGCAGCCACCAAATGTGATTGAATCGTTCCCTCAGTAGCAATAACTTTGTCTTCTGTTCTATTGAAACTTCCATTTCATTTTCTGAGGAAACAAGTATTCTCTCTCACTGGCAGACAAACTCTCAAACACACATGGGCATTGTCTCTCTGTTCCTGTTTTTCTGTCTCTGTCACACACACACACACACACACACACACACACACACACACACACACACACACACACACACACACACACACACACACACACACACACACACACACACACACACACACACACACACACACACACACACACACACACACACACACACACATTCCCTCTCTCTCTCTCTAAGCCAGCTGCGTCAGTGATTCACCTCAGAAGAGCCATAGGAACAAAGCCCATTTTTCTCCCTCTTGTCAATCACCCTAAACTTCTCTTTGAAGTAAAATCCGAAAGTTCACCAGAGTCATTTTCCTGGTTGCTGGAAATCCCATCACTGTATTTTCACACCAGGAGTCTCAAGCTGCCAACTTTGCTCGTAAAGTAACATGGGGACCATCTTCCTCCCTTTATCTTTCTTCATGTGGTGAAGGAAGCACATTAGGTCCACACTTGTCTCCTTGGCATCATTTATAGATTCTGCATCAACACTCAAGATGCTTGATGATAAGGAAAAGAGTAATTAGTCTATAATTAGAAGTTAATCACAAATCTGTAAAAGAATTTTCAGCATATTGACAAAGGCTTTTCTTTAAGTGACATGTCTATGCATAGTTAATTAATTGCTGATCTCAAATTGAGTCACTGGAAATGTATTCTTCTGCTCTCTAGTAATTTCTCATCCAGACACACTTTTTAAAAAAATTCAGATTACATCTCTTGGTGCTCCTGTGCAGCTGAGCTGTACTGCAGTGGGAGAAAAGGCAAACCACACAGGACACAGTTAACACATTTGCTCAAGAGCAACCATGCTGTAACTGATGCACCACTGGAGTCTACTTTATGAGTGACAGGACATACTCACTCCCCTTCTTCAAAAGGCATTTCCCCCCCAATTCTTTAGGAAAGTCAATGAACCAGAAAGAGCTCAGATTCCACTGCACAAATGTAAATTGTGATATTAACATACAAGATTAATAATGAGGGAAAAACCAGGACATAGTCCAGACTCTTTTTTACTCAGTGTATGCATATAAATAAATACTACCTATAATCTATGTCCCCGTGAGACTGAACTAATGCTTGACACACAGAAATCTAATGGAATTTTAATAGAAAAGAATGTGAGGATTGCTATGGAATTACACTGGTATTATATTCACTAATACCAAATGCATGAGTTACGGTTAATACTGTTACCATTACTGGCTAAACAGGGGTGTCACACCTCCAATAATCTGCTGAGCAGGTTTCGTAGAGACTTTCCATCAAGTAGGAATAAAAAGTGAAGTGCTTCCTGAGGTTCCAATTAGAGAGAAATATAATGATGTCAGGATTGTGAGTTAAGCTTGAAGCAATGTTCATTTCCTGTATTATGTTCCAACTTGAATAACACAGCCATGGGCAAGCATGTGAGAGGATCTTATTCTATAGCCTGAGTAGTGGATGAAGAGGGGCCATCCACTTAGCTGAACTGTGGATGTCAGTCCCTGACTCAGACCTAGTTGCATCTACCCATATGCTGCCTGCCCCTCCCTGTTATCAGTGGAAAGCCATTTGGACACTATATCATGGTTCTCATGCTGTTAAACAGAGGGATTCTGGAATAATCGATGCTTCACCCCTGGGCTGATGCATGAGGACTTTGCAGTGCTGGTGCTAATGTTCTGCAGTCCTATTCCTGCACCTGCACCCCATGGGATGTCCCCATGGGAAAGCTAAGCTGTTTTTCTGATTCTTTCATGCCCCAGGAAACTGAAGTTTTTGGCATTTTATGATACTTGTATTTACCATTTTAAGTATGAGGAAGTTGAGAGCCTCCGGAATTTTAGTAACCTATAATAGCAAGTAAATGGCAAAGTTGGGAGTCAAATCTAGGCTGACCTTAAGATCCACATGCTAACCACACTACCTTATGTTTCCTCCTGTGTTCCTGAAACTAGGGCCTAGACCGTTGGTTCCCAGGCCTGACTGCACATCAGAAACACCAGCAGGCTTATTAAAAATACAGATTCCTGACCAGTCTTCCCTGTGTTATTTTGAGTTAGTAGATCTGGGGTAGAGCCCTGGAATCTGATATATTTTTAAGTTCTTGCTAGTGGTTCTGATGGATACCCAGGTTCAGGAACTACTGATCTTGATCAGGGTACCACACTAGAAACTCAAATTGAGATTCATTCATTGTTTCTTTCAACAAGTATTTGTTGAATGCTGACTATCTACCAGGTACCGTTCTAGATGCTTGAAATATAGCAGGAAATAAAACAGATTAAAGTCCCTACATTTGTTAAATTTACACTCTAGTTGGAGGAGCCAGACAATGAAAAGAAAAAACCAGTATGTATATATACTCTATCAAGCAGTAATAAATGCCACATAGCAAAACATAGCATGGGGTCTTCAGGAGATATTAAAAGTGTGACTGGGGCTTCCCTGGTGGCGCAATGGTTAAGAGTCCGCCTGCCGATGCAGGGGACACGGGTTCGTGCCTCGGTCCGGGAAGATCCCACATGCCGCGGAGCGGCTGCGTCCGTTGAGCCATGGCCGCTGAGCCTGCGCGTCCGGAGCCTGTTGCTCTGCAACGGGAGAGGCCACAGCAGTGAGAGGCCCGCGTATGATGAGGATGAGAATGACTATGAGGAAAATGATAGATGAATCTGGAGAGGATTCTCTGATGGAAGAAGTCAACAGATTCACGGACAGCTTCCAAATGGGTGGCTACAAAAGACACTTCTGGAAGAAAATGAGGACGCTCTCTTTTTCTCCAGCTGTCGTGGTGACTATAAAATGACAATACAGTCTGCCCTTATTGGGGAAGTAGGCATCCTCACATGTGGCATTCTGGACCCCACAGGCTCATCTCTGCCTTTTCAGGCAGTAAAAGAGCATTAGCTCAGCAGTGCTGATGAAGAACCACCCTCTGGAATCAAAGATAAAGTTCATTGCCAAACCAAAGATCCTGAGGGTGTTTTAAATGCCGTTTGGTTCTAGGCAGTGCTGAGAATCCTCCAGGTTTCCACACAGCAGTGAATGAATGCCAACAGAGCGG
>NW_006796259.1:430897-458424 GCF_000442215.2 Lipotes vexillifer
GGGGATGCTCCTTGCCTCATTGCAGACTGGAGCCCATGCACACCCAGTCAGCACCTTCTGTAAGCCAGGGCCGTGCAAGTGCAAGTTCAGTGCTTCCCTATGGCATCTCCTGGGGAGTATCAGTAGTGAGACTGATGCTTTGAATTTCCACTCAGTTTCTCCCAGATCCTTGGGGGCTGTAGTCACCACATATTTCTGAAGACTTTTGCAAAGTGTACTTCCTCAAATTCTTACAGGTTGAGAACAGAGAAAAACAGATTATTTTAGTCCGCATTTACTCAAGGCTGTGGTAGGTACATAGGCAGCTTCTCTGAAGGATCAGGAAAAGGTGGACCCCTAAGAGAGAGAGGAACATGTGTGATGGGGTGCATATTTCACACACAGAAGTGCCTCAATCTCATGTTTCTAGCTGTTTTGCTGAGAAGACTCACAGACTAGGATGGCCAACACGTTGTCCCCGGGACTAAACTGGAATTTCAGAAAGAGTTAACCTAAGTAATGCCAGCTTGAAGTGGCAAAGCTATGGTAACTAAAGGGTGGTGGTCTTAATGGAAACTAGAAAAGGGGAAAACGAAGAGGAAGAGGAGGTCTCTGTCTCCAGTCCTGTCTAAAGAAGAGCACTTGGCCCAGCTAGCACAAGCATCCACTTAACCTTTACCTACCTAGCTTGGAAATGGGTGTGTTTGGCCTTCAGATCTTGAAGGTGTAAAATCATTGAGCTCCCTTGACTCTTGTTCTGAGCCAAGCACACAGCAGTCCCAGAGGATTTGGACATTCATGGAGAGGAGAATACACTGAGCTGTTAGCCTGGCTATTCTGGACTTCTTGAGGGTTTGATGTTTTAAATTGGTGAATTCATAATTTCTGAATGTAAATCAGCCATGTGTTATTTGATTAGCATGAGTCAGTCCCAAGAGCCTGGAAAAGTCTGACTGATAAAATTGGGCTTCTGTACCACAAAGGGAATGATCCTGCCTGAGGGCAGTAGGTCTGTCTCTTTAACATATTTCCTCCAAACTTTACCTGGGTCAGTAGGTATGACCTACCCCAAGGCAGTTTTAGACTCAGTTTTACATATAATAATAATATAATTATATATGTATAATATATATAATATATACATATGTGTACATATGTATTGATAGTGATAATATGTTCTTAATAGTAACCTGAAGAAAAAGTCACTCTTACTTTAATGTCTGAAAGGGACTCTGATATAGTCAGGGTAAGAACAATATGATATATATATGTATATGCATATACACACATATACCAATACATACATATAAGGTATATATACTATTGACACATATATATTGAGTGACTCACACACTGTAGTAAAGTTAACTAGTGGAAAATTTGGTATTACAATCCAGTTCTCTGGTCATCTGGTTAAATACCTTTTCTGTTATCTCTACCATACGATTATCATCACACTATTCACTTTTATTAAGTCCACTAGGTAAACAGACTTGCCCAGAGATGTATATGCCATTTTATTACTCTCTGTAATGTAATCTGAAAGTCAGCTGCAGTACAGATTCTATACACCAAACAAGAAAGATTAATAAAGACACTTGAGAAAAAGAAACTAACCACTTTTTTTTTTTGTGGTACGCGGGCCTCTCACTGTTGTGGCCTCTCCCGTTGTGGAGCACAGGCTCTGGGAGCGCAGGCTAAGCAGCCATGGCTCACAGGCCCAGCCGCTCTGCGGCATGTGGGATCTTCACGGACCAGGGCACGAACCCGTGTCCACTGCATGGGCAGGCGGACTCTCAACCACTGAGCCACCAGGGAAGCTCGAAACTAACCACTTTTATTTTTATCTTTATTTCAGTCTTAGTTTCTACTTGCAGTTGATTTCTCCACTAATTTTTTCTTTAATAAGCTCACTTTCAATTTTATCTTTTGGACAAGTTGTTTCTGCCGTCTCTGTTTTTTTGTTTGTTTTAGTTCTCTCAAATATTTGTTGCCCTTTAGTGCAGAATTATTTTTGCCCAGATTCTTTTGTTTGTGGATATAAGCAGTGGGGTTATTTTAATGACTTGCCTCTCATAAGTTTGTTTGGATTTATGTCAGCAGCACCTCTTTCCCAGTTAAACTAAGTCACCCCAAGGTATCCAAGACCGTAAGATCAAATTTATTGATGACTTCAATTCTTAAGAGCCAATCTTCTCTTATTGAGTGCAAAGCCTCAGCCTAGTAACAAGGTCTTATAACAAAGGAAAAGCATAAAGTGGTCATTATAATGGATATTATTGTGATAAGTTACAATCCACTGAGAGAATTGCAGGTGTGAAAGTTTATTTGGAGTTCTTCCATCAGTAACCTGCTTTAGATAAGCTAATGATTTAAATGGGACCAAAGTATCTAGTACATGGAAGATACAGTGCATTATGCCAAAGAAACTTAAAATATGAGTGTACCTTGAGTGTTCTGTGATAAAATTAACACTCAGTGAATAAAGACAAAGATATAAGAAGTCATCTTGAAGATGTAGAGTTATTTCCAGGATAGAGAGAATATTCTTACAGATAGTATTAACACACCTGAACCATGACTGAGTCAAAGCAAAGGGGTTGTTTAACCTTAAAAATGCAGGGAAGGGAATGTCCAAAGCCAACAGGGCCCAGGAAGAATGGAGTGTGTGATTCAGTGAATTGTACATCAAGTTTGATAGACGGTATCCTGAGATTCTCCCAAATCCCTACTGGCATAGAATCTATCAGTGTTCTCCTCTCTAAAATGGAGATTAAGAGGGTTGTGACCCAGGGCAGGTCACCCCAAAGTGTGCTTCAATGGCATATTGATTGTATTGAATTAGAGTTACTTAAGCAACCACCAGTGCAAGAGGGACATTTTGACACTCCTCTCTGTCTCCCTGAAAGTAGGAAATAAATCTCTCCTATGAAAGGTGCTCTCCCTGCGTCTGGAGGTAGGACACCCTTATCACCAGAGCTCAGAGATTTGGGGCTAGAAGCCTGTATAAACAAACCTTCTTACTTGTTTAATTTACTACCCCAGGTTCAAACTCTATTCAGATTCTTCATTTATTAAGCACCCAAAGCCTAAGCTTTTGTCCTGTCAATTCCTCACAAATTTATTGTTTCTTTGTCTAAAAAGTATAAAAGCTGTCTGCTTTGGCCAGTTCTTGGGTCCTGTTTCTCTGAGACTTCTGTGTACATGAGTTAAAATTTGCTTCTTTTTCTCTTGTTAATCTATCTTGTTTTAATTATATTGTTAGTCCAGCCACAAGAATTCAAGAGTGATAGAGGGGAAAAATTTTCTCTCCCAACAAGAGTATCAACTTCACAGTACTGTAATGAAGTTCACATGAAATCATGATTTTAAAATTAGAATGACCTGAATAATGGGGGTAACTTCATTCTCTAAGTCTGCGTTTCCCGTAAGTGCATTGAGCACCTCTGTTGTGATTTTTACCATTGTAATATACACCTCCCCAATTATTTACTTAGTATTTATCTTGAAAACAGTTCACTTAAAAATTTTTTATTCTTTTTTTTTTTTAGTCCAAATGCTCATTATAATTGAACTATTATGTGGATTGTGGTATATTCCAACAATAAAATCCTAGATGGCTATGAAAATGAACAAAGTACTGGTAGACACAACAAAATGGATAAATCTACAAATATAACATTGAGTGAAAGAAGCTATCCAGAAAACAGTACATAAGGTGTGATTACATCCCCAGGAACATATTTTTTAAATTTTTTAAATTTTATTTTATTTATTTTTTTATAAAGCAGGTTCTTATTAGTCATCAGTTTTACACACATCAGTGTATACATGTTAATCCCAATCGCCCAATTCAGCACACCACCATCCCCACCCTGCCACGGCTTTCCCTCCTTGGTGTCCATACATTTGTTCTCTACATCTGTCTCAACTTCTGCCTTGCAAACTGGTTCATCTGTACCATTTTCTCTAGGTTCTACATACATGCGTTAATATACGATATTTGTTTTTCTCTTTCTGACTTACTTCACTCTGTATGACAGTCTCTAGATCCATCCACGTCTCAACAAATGACTCAATTTCATTCCTTTTTATGGCTGAGTAATGTTCCATTGTATATATGTACCACAACTTCTTTATCCATTTGTCTGTCAATGGGCATTTAGGTTGCTTCCATGACCTGGCTATTGTAAATAGTGCTGCAATGAACATTGGGGTGCATATGTCTTATTGAATTATGGTTTTCTCTGGGTATATGCCTAGTAGTGGGATTGCTGGATCATATGGTAATTCTATTTTTAGTTTTTTAAGGAACCTCCATACTATTCTCCATAGTGGCTGTATCAATTTACATTCCCACCAACAGTGCAAGAGGGTTCCCTTTTCTCCACACCCTCTCCAGCATTTGTTGTTTGTAGATTTTCTGATGATGCCCACTCTAACTGGTGTGAGGTGATACCTCATTGTAGTTTTGATTTGCATTTCTCTAATAATTAGTGATGTTGAGCAGCTTTTCATGTGCTTCTTGGCCATCTGTATGTCTTCTTTGGAGAAATGTCTATTTAGGTCTTCTGCCCATTTTTGGATTGGGTTGTTTGTTTCTTTAATATTGAGCTGCATGAGCTGTTTACATATTTTGGAGATAATCCTTTGTCAGTTGATTCATTTGCGAACATTTTCTCCCATTCTGAGGGTTGTCTTTTCATCTTGTTTATGGTTTCCTTTGCTGTGCAAAAGCTTTGAAGTTTCATTAGGTCCCATTTCATTACTTTTATTATTATTATAATTTTTTTTTCCGGTATGTGGGCCTCTCACTGTTGTGGCCTCTCCCATTGTGGAGCACAGGCTCTGGATGCGCAGGCTCAGCAGCCATGGCTCACGGGCCTAGCTGCTCCACGGCATGTGGGATCTTCCCGGACCGGGGCACAAACCCATGTCCCCTGCATCGGCAGGCGGACTCTCAACCGCTGTGCCACCAGGGAAGCCCCCCATTTGTTTATTTTTGATTTTTACCATTGTAATATACACCTCTCCAATTATTTACTTAGTATTTATCTTGAAAACAGTTCACTTAGAAAAAATTTTTTTTTATTCTTTATGGAAGTATAGTTGATTACAATGTTGTGTTAGTTTCTGGTGTATAGCAAAGTGATTCAGTTATATATATATATGATTCAATTTTATATATTCTTTTTCATATTCTTTTCCATTATGGTTTATTACAGGATATCAAATATAGTTCCCTGTGCTAAACAGTAGGACCTTGTTTTTATCTGTTTTATATATAGTAGTTTGTATCTGCTAATCCCAAACTCTTTAATTATCCTTCCCCCACCTCCTGTCCCCTTCAGTAACCATAAGTTTGTTTTCTGTATCTGTGAGTCTGTTTCTTTCATGTAAATAAGTTCAGTTGTATCATATTTTAGATTCTACATATAAGTGATATCATATGATATTTGTCTTTCTCTTTCTGATTTACTTCACTTAGTATGATCATCTCTAGGTCCATCCATGTTGCTGCAAATGGCATTATTCCATTCTTTTTTATGGCTGAGTAATATTCCATTGTATATGTGTACCACATCTCTATCCATTCATCTATGGACATTTAGGTTGCTTCCATGTCTTGGCTATTTTAATTAGTGCTGCTGTGAACATTGGCGTGCATATATCTTTTTTTTTTTTTTTTAACATCTTTATTGGGGTATAATTGCTTTACAATGGTGTGTTAGTTTCTGCTTTATAACAGAGTGAGTCAGTTATACATATATATATGTTCCCATATTATCTTTTTGAATTAGAGTTTTCTCTGGTCATATGCCCTGGAGTGGGATTGCTGGATCATATGGCAGCTCTATTTTTAGTTTTTTAAGGAACCTTCATACTCTTTTCCAAAGTGGCTGCACCACAGCTCACTTTTTAAAATTAAATAGATTTAGAAATAAATGAAACAAAATCACTACCACAGGTGTAAATCCACTA
Organism: Lipotes vexillifer; assembly: GCF_000442215.2. Lineage (NCBI taxonomy): Eukaryota > Metazoa > Chordata > Mammalia > Artiodactyla > Lipotidae > Lipotes > Lipotes vexillifer. The sequence goes on from NW_006796259.1 coordinate 436,859, forward strand.
TCATTTTTGTAATTAGAATATTACTATACATTAATTATTAAATAAAATATCATTTTACTTAGTTAACTAAATGTCATAAAATTATTTACATCCAATTCGCCTGGAGGCCATTTCTATTCTCACAGAGTGAAATCATTCTAAAACCTTCTTTGCTACCCAAGGCATGGTTCCTGGCCAGATCAATATTGTCTGGCAGGTGGACCAGCCCCAGGACAGCCCAGGCCCACAGCCAGGCATGATTGGACCTGGCTCCACACACCAGTAGGCTGACACAAGTCCTAGGACCATGCAGCCAGCCATGACAGGACCCAGCCCTACCCATCAGTGACTAGCCTCTACACAAGACAGGGCTTGGCAGTCAACTAGGATGGGGACCAGCCCTGCTTACCAGCATGCTCAAAGTAGTCAGCACTGCCACATGAGAAGTGCTAATGCATTCCACATAGGGGGCATCTCTACCTCATATACCTCTGATGACCGCAAGAGAGTGTGCTGTTTTGCCTGATAGCACATCTTCTACATAATGCCACTTCTCTAAGATCGAGAAATATAACCACCCTACTTAATACTTACACATAAACACAGAGAATTAGGCAAAATGATGTGACAAAGGAATATGTTCCAAGTGAAGGAACAAGATAAAACTCCAGAAGGAGAACTAAGCAAAGTGGAGAGAAGCAATCTGCCTGATAAAGAGTTCAATGTAATGATGAGAAAGATGTGCAACAAACTCAGGAGAAGGATGGATGAACAGTGTGAGAAATTTTAAAAAGGGTTAGAAAATATAAAGAAGAACCAAACAGAGCTGAAAATACAATAACTGAAGTTAAAAAAAAAAAAAGACACTAGAAGGAATCAACAGTAAATTAGATGATACAGATGAATGAACAAATAAGAGAGCAGGGAAACAAGAGTGGTGGAAATCACTCTAGGTGAACAGAGAAAAGAAAACAAAAACAATTAAAAACAAAATAAAGGCAGTTTAAGAGACCTCTGGGATAACATCAAATATACTAACATTTGCATTATATGTGTCCCAGAAGGAGAAGGGATAGAGAAAGGGGCAGAGAACTTACTTGAAGTGATAATAGCTGAAAACTTCCTTAACCTGGGAAAGAAAACAGACATCCAGGTCCAGGAAGACGTTTTGGTGCAGAGAGTCCCAATAAAGATCAACCCTAAGAGATTCACACCAAGACACATTGTAATTAAAATGGCAAAAATTAAAGAAAGAATCTTAAAAGCAGCAAGGGAAAAGCAACTAGTTAATATGACAGAACTCCCATAAGACTGTCAGTTGACTTTTCAGAAGAAACTTGGCATCCCAGAAGTATGTAGCATGGTATAGTAAATTGATGAAAGGGAAAAACCTACAACCAAAAATACTCTACCCAGCAAGGCTGTCCTTCAGATTTGAATGAGATCAACAGTTTTACATACAAGCAAAGGTAAAAGAGTTCAGCACTGCTAACCTGTCTTTACAAGAGACGTTAAAGGGACTTCTCTAAGTGAAAAAGGCCGCAATTAGAAATATATAAATGACAAAAGGAAAAAAATCTCATTGGTAAGGCAAGTGTACAGTAAATGTAGCAGATCAACCACTTATAAAGCTAGTAGGAACATTAAAAGACAACAGAAGTAAAATAATCTATATCCACATTAGTAGCTAAAGAATTTGCAAAACAAAAAGATGTAAACTATTATGTCAAAAATGTTAAAAATTGGGGGGGGGTTGTAAAAATGCAGGGTTATTAGAATGCTTTCAAAATTAAGAGTTCATCAACTTAAAATAATCATGTATATATTAATATACATATAGACTGCTATAGGTAAACCTCATGGTAACCACAAATCAAAAATCTGTAATAGATACACATGCAAAAAAGAGGAAGGAACCCAAGCATAACACTAAAGATAGTCATCAAATAACAAGAGAAGAGAAGAAAGGAAGCAAAGAAAACTACAATAACAACTCTCAAACAATTAGTAAAATAACAGTAAAAACATTCTCTTCAATAATTACTTAAAGTGTAAATAAACTAAATGCTTCAGTCAAAAGACAAAGAGTGGTGAGATTGATAAAAGAACAACACCCATCTATATGCTGCCTACAAGAGACTCACTTCAGATCTAGAGCCACACACAGACTGAAAATGATGTGATGGAAAAACTTATTCCATGCAAATGGAAATGAAAAGAATGGTGGAGTAGCAATACTTATATCAGACAAATAGACTTTAAAACAGTGACTGTAACAAGAGACAGAGGACATTACATAATGATCAAGGGATTAATCCAACAAGAATATATAACAATTCTAAATACATAAGCTCCCAACATAGGAGCACCTAAATACATAAAGCAAATATTAACAGACATAACAGGAGAAGTTGACAGTGACACAATAATATTAGGGGAATTTAACATCCCACTTATATCAATAAACAGATTGTCCAGACAGATTAATAAGGAAAAACTGGCCTTAAGTGAGAACATTTCATCCATAATCAGCATAACATACATTCTTTTCAAGTGCACAAAGGACATTGTTTAGGACAGATGACATGCTAGGCCACAAAAGAAGTCTCAATAAATTTAAGAAGTTTGAAATCATATCAAGCATCTTTTCTGACCACCTTTTGAGACTAGACATTAATTATAAGGAAAAGAATTGCAAAAAACACAAATACATGGAGCCAAACAATGTGCTACTTAACAACCAGTGGTTTATTGTAGAAATCAAAGTTAAAATAATAAAATACCTAGAGCCAAATGAAAGTGAAAACACAATGATAAAAATCTATGGGAAGCAGCAAAAGTAAGTCTAAGAGGGAAGTTTGTAGCTGTATAAGCCTACCTTAGGAAATAAGAAAAATCTCAAGTAAACAGCATAACCTTACACCTAAAGGAATTAGAAAAATGGAACAAAACCCAAAGTTAGCAGAAGGAAAGAAATAATAATAAAGATCATAGCACAAATAAATGAAATAGAGACTAACAAAATAATAGAAAAGATCAATGGAACTAAGAGCTGATTTTTTGAAAAGGTAAACAAAATTGTAAAACCTTTAGCCAAACTCATGAAGAAAAAAAGAGAGAGGGCCCAAATAAATAAAAAAAGAAATAAAAAAGAAGTTATAGCACCACCACAGAAATATAAGCAGTCATAAGAGTTTACTATGAACAATTATTTGCCAATAAAATGGTCAAATTCTTAAAAATGTACAACCTCCTAAGATTGAAACAGGAAGAAACAGAAAGTATGAACAGACCAATTACCAGTACTAAAGTTGGATCAGTAATTTAAAAACTCTCATCAAACAAAAGTCCAAGACCAAATGGCTTCACAGGTGAATTCTACCAAACATTAAAGGAGAATTAACACCTCTTTTTTCTTGAATTAGTCCAAAGAATTGAAGAGGAAGTAAAAATTTTGAACTCGTTTTATGGGGCCAGCATCACCCTGATACCCAAACCAGACAAAGGCATCACAGAAAAGGAAAATTACAGGCCAATACCCCTGATGAAATAGATGAAAAATTCCTCAACAAAATATTAGCAAACTGAATTCAACAATACATTAAAAGGATCATACACCACAATCAATTGATATTTATCTCTGGCATGCAAGGATGATCTAATATCCACAAATCAATCAGTGTGATGTACCACATTAACAAACTGAAGACTAAAAATCATAGGATCATCTCAATAGATGCAGAAAAAGCTTCTGACATGGCTTCCAACATCCATTTATGATAATAAAAAAAACTCCGTACCCAGTGTGTATAAGAGGGAACATAACTCAACATAATAAAGGCCACATATGACAAATCTATAGCCAATATCATACTCAGTGGTGAAAACCTGCAAGAATTTTCTCTAAGATCCAGAACAAGACATGGATGTTTTATTCAACATAGTATTGGATATCCTAGACACAACAATCAGGCAAGAAAAAGAAATAAATGGAGTTGCATTTGGTAAGGAAGAAGTAAAACTGTCACTTCTTGAAGATGACATGATAACCAAGAAAATCCTAAAGATGCTGCCAAAAAAAAATGAAAATAAACCAAAAAACGAAAACACTGGAGCTCATCAATGCATTTGGTAAAGTTGCAGAATATAAAATTAGTATACAGAAATCTTCTGCATTTCTGTACACTAACAATGAACTATCAGAAGTAGAAATTAAGAAAACCACGCCATATACAATTACATCAAAAAGAATAAAAGACCTAGGAATAAATCTAATTAGGAGGTAAAAGGCCTGTACTCTGAAAACTAATACACTGATGAAAGAAATTGAAGATGGCACAAATGGAAAGATATACCATGCTCATGGATTGGAAGAATTTATGTTGTTAAAATGACCATACTATCCAAGGCAACCTACGTATTCAATGCAATCTCTATCAAAATACCAATGAAATTTTTCACAGAACTAGAACAAATAATTCAAAATTTTTTATGGAAACACAAAAGACCCTGAATAGCTAAAGCAATCTTGTGAAAGAAGAACACAGCTGAAGGTATCATGGGCCCTGATTTCAAACTATACTACAAAGCTACAGTAATCAAAACAGTATGGTACTATCACAAAAACAGAAACATAGATTAGTGGACCAGAATAGGAGCCCAGAAATGAACCCATACTTATATAGTCAATAACTTTACAACAAAGAAGGCAAGAATATACAGTGGGGAAAAGAGAGCCTCTTCAATAAATGGTGTTGGGAAACCTGGACAGCTACATGCAAAAGCATCCAAATGGACTACTTTTCCACACCAGTTACAAACATAAACTCAAAAGGGATTAAAGACTTAAATGTAAGACCTGAAACCATAAAACTCATGGAAGAAAACATAGGCAGTATGCTCTTTGACACTGATCTTAGCACTCTTGTTTTTGGATATGTCTCCTCAGGCAAGGGAAACAAAAGCAAAAATAACCACACATGGGACTACATCAAACTAAAAAGCTTTCGCACAGTGAAGGAAGCTATCAACAAAACAAAAAGGCTGCCTACTGAATGGAAGAAGACATTTATGAATGGTGTATCTGATAAGGGGTTAATATCCAAAATATACAAATACATGTTCAACTCGACATCAAGAAAACAACCTGATTAAAAAAATGGACAGATGGCCAACAGGCATATGAAAAGGTGCTCAACATGGCTAATTATCAGGGAAATGCCAATCAAAACCGTAATGAGATATCACCTCACATCTGTTGGTATGAATGGCTGTTATTCAATAGACAACACATATCAAGTGTTGGTGAGGTTGTGGAGAAAAGGAAATCCTCGTGCATTGTTGGTGGTAATGTAAATTGATGCAGCCACTATGGAAAACAGTATGGAGGTTTCTTAAAAAATTAAAACTAGAACTACCATATACTCCAGCAATTCCACTTCTGGAGTTTTCCAGAGAAAACAAAAACACAAATGTGCAAAGGTATTTTCACCCCATATTCATTGGACCATTATTTACAATAACCAAGATACAGTAGCAACCTAAGTGCCCTTCCATAGATGAATGGACAATGACGATGTGGTATATATGGATACAATGGGTATGTATGGACTCTGCTGTAAAAAAAAAAAAAAAAATGAAATCTTGCCATTTGTGGGGACACAGATGGACCTAGAGGGCATTATGCTAAGTGAAATGTCAGAGAAAGACAAATAGTGTATGATTTCACTTATATGTCAAATCTTTAAAAAAGGAGCAAATAAAACAAAACAGAAAGAGAGTCATAGGTACAGACAACAAATATGTGGTTACCGGAGGGGAGAGGGATCCAGGGATGAGAGAAATAGGTGTGGGAGATTAAGAGGTACAATCTTCCAGTTACAAAATAAATGAGACACAAGTATTAAAGGTACAGCATGGGGAATATATTCAATAATAATGTAATATCTTTGTGTAGCAACAGATGGTAACTAGACCTCATCACGGTGATTATTTTGTAACGTGTAGGAATATCAAATCACTATGTTAGTCACCAGGAGCTAACATAGTGTCATAGGTCAATTATACTTTTAAAAAAAACAGACAACGAAACAAACCAACTCGTAGAGAGATCAGATTTGTGGTTACCAGAGGCTGGACATGAGGGGACAGGGATTTGGGTGAAGGTGATCAAATGTACAAACTGCGAGTAATAAGGTAAATAAGTACTAGGGTTGTAATGTACAAGATGATAAATATAATCAACACCACTATATGTTATATATAAAAATGGTTAAGAGGTTAAATCCTAAGAGTTCTCATCACAAGGAAAAAATTTTTTTTCTTTTTCTTACATTTTTTGTCAATATATATATGAGATGATGGACGTTAACTTATTGTGGTAATTATTTCATGATGTGTCCAAGTCAAATCATTGTGCTGTACACCTTAAACTTATACAGTGATGTATGTTCACTATATCTCAGTAAAACTGGAAGAAAAAGAAATCATCCAGCAGCTTGTTAGAAATGTAGAACCTCAGCAGCACCCTAGACCTTCTGAATGAGGATACTAACAAGATCCTTAGGTCATTCATGAGTGCTGTTCCAATAAGGCTTCTTTCCTGACCCTAGAAACTACCCTTTCCAAATTTCACCCCTACTTCTGCCTCCCTAATCCTTGCATATGTATACATATGTATGTATATATATACACCCTCTTTAGTCTTTTGCACTGTATGAGATATTTTATTTATATTTAAATACAGGATGATGTAAATCCTAACCTGCGTCACTTACATACACCATCATGACTATTGATCTTATCTTCTACAATTCCACCTCCTACAAATACCACAAGTGATGTGCACATTACATTTGGGAAAACAAAGCTGAAGTGCCTTGTTTCTGTGTTCTTGTTCACCAAGCCTGTAGTCATTTATAGCTCTTTGGGGTTGTTTACAAATAGTGAAGGCCAGAAGTATTATATGTATAAATGTCAAGAAACATTAATTATATTCTCTTTAGCAGGGCTCTTCCTGTGCCGGAAAAGAGCGTCTCAGGCTTTTTTTTTAGTTGATGAACTCTTCTCAAGCTTACTCCTTTACCATAGTTCTTTGTTTACCAAGTAACCTCAACTGGTGAGTTGGTAGGAAATAATACACCAGTCATACTACCTACATGGCAGAATATATACATTCTTATAAATTAATAAAATTGACATCCAGGTTTTTATAGTAATCTCTGGGAACCTAGTTGATATCTACGTAGAGACTTAGATATACTCTAGGTTTGTTGTCAAATCACATTTTTGAGCCTATGAGGCTTCAAGTCTCACTGTGGGCCATGGTAAATGAACCAGGAAAATTCCATCTGGTGAAACCTGTTCTAAAGAAATTGGCAGCCTACCTCTTCTTGTGCCATCCTGACCACAAATGTGCTTTTCTTACAAATAAGAACACCAAATCTAGGTGATTCTGAGATGCCTCCTGAAAATAATAAATAATTTATTAGCTCTGAGTCTCACATAGAAGTATTAACCTTCTTAAATCTTCAGTGCCTCCACAGCCCTAAAGTCTTTTGAGGCTTCAACTCACCAAGGGAGAGTCAGACCATCTAAAATACTCATTCACTGATTCCTGCCTCCTAAGCAAGCTTCCTCTATTAAGGTGATGAATTCTGGGGACTGGTAGATCTGAGAAATCCATCTGGGCTGCACCTGTGATAAACAGATACTAAGGAATGTAAATTAGGGTAGAAAAAAGCTTTGAAGTCAAGAATCAGAGGATCGGAGAACCTGAGAACCAGGAAGGACTCTAGAAATCAGCCAACCTAACCCCTTGGGGAACTGAGGCCCAGAGAAATGAAAATATTGGCTAAGGCCATTGAGAGGGTAATTAAGTAGCAGAGGTGGAATTACAGTCAAGCCTGGTGACAGCAGTGTATTCTTCATCACATAAGTGCTTTGGACTGGTTGCTGTTAAAGAAGGCAAGAGTGACCAAGAAATAAAGCAAGAAGGAGAAAAAGAAGATAAGTTTTCTGAACTTGATTTTCCCTGAGAAAACCTTCAGAGGTTGCTCTCACTTTGATATAGACACTGTATTCCTCCAGCAGTATTCTAGCTTCTCTTTTCCTGCATATGGTTCAGCTGAAGGCTCTGGGACTTTTCTACCATAACCGTGGAACTATTTCCTAGTCGCTATTCTGCATTCCTTTTCCATTTATCAAATAGTTCCACTGTGTATTGTCTGCCTTGAGACTTACTGAACTCTTTATCAGCATTCAACCTCGCTTGCCACCTACTTTTTACCATATCTGACTGCACTATTCCATTGTTTCTTATGGCCTGTGGACAGTCATCTAGTCTCTGCGTTTCCCATCCCATAGAGTCCCCGTCCCTGGTAGAGTGTGACTAGGGATTTGGAAGAGAGGAGGGCACATAAATGAGAAACAGTCCCTCTAGGTTTCACATCAAAGTTGGAATTCTCTATAGGATTTATGTGTTATATAGGAATAAAGAGTTCATTCTTTTTGTTCATTGTTTCTAACATGACCTAAAATCAGAATGCTTTTGCAAGGCTTAGATACATAAATTGTTAAAAACCCAAGCCCAGTTTCCACTGGGCATGAACTATCTTACATTCATTTCCATTTAAGGGATTAAAAAGGCATAAAAGAAAAATGAAATCCTTTAAAGGAATTTAAATCTTCCTCTTCCTAGCAGATTTAATGCTCTGAGTTCTGTTTCTAAATGTTACAGTCTTCAGTGTAATTCAGGAAATCTTGGACCTATTAAATGTAGCTTTTCCAACCTCAAATGACTCCCATTAGGGCTTTGTGGCTCAAATGAAGTAGATGAAGCCAATCCTCAGAATGTGTTCTATTCTATAAAACTCTTAATTTATACTTCATCAGCCAGAAATAGATGATTTAACTTTCTCAAAAATGACAGCTCTTTGGTGGTTTTGAGGAGAAAGATGCAATCACTGTGTTATCTTCTGTAAGACCCATCAGAATCACAGTGGTTAGTGTTGCCCAATAAATGAATGGGAGAGCCACATGGGGCATGTTGGATGTGGGGTCATATTGGATATGGGGTCATTCTGGGCATGAGCCCGCAGGAGAGATCAAATGACACTGGAAAGAATTTAAAGAATGGCCAGGCAAAATAAATACAGAGAAGAAAAAGCAAGAAAAAGAGGGAAGACTGAAAATCAAATAAAATTAAAACAAATCAATATTTTTGCCCAGAAAGGTAAAGCTAGATGTGCTTGAGGTCTAAAACATGAGTATAGAGAGCACAAATCCTCATCTGATGAAACATCTTATGTGTCTGCTCAGTGTAAGGCTCTGTGTTGAATGCTATGGGGGAAACAGATGAGTAAGACAAGGTTCATGCCATGGAAGGTGTATGCATGTTACTGTTTTTAAGTTTAGAAATGTAACAAATATTGGTAGTACAAGCAGAACGTGGCACATGTATTAGAGGGTGTGGATAAAACATTGGAGTATTTCAGAAGAAGAACAGTGCCAACTGAAAGTGTCAGGGAAGGAATAATGGATAAAGTTGTATCTCAGTGGATGAGTACAATCAGACATACATATGTTGGAGAAAGGGGCATATGATATAGAAGAACTGCAGGAAACAAATATACATCAGTGTATTAGTTAAGGTAAAGTTTGCTGGTATAGCAGATAAATCCAAAAATCTCAGTGGCTTAACAGAGTAGAAGCCTAATTCTTGCTTTCATAAAGTCCAAAAGTGACATTCCTATTCATTAGGTGACTATCTGCCAAGTGCTGATTGAAGAACCAGGTTCTTTCCATCTTTTGGTGCCACCAACTTTAATACCTCCAAGATCACTATGCTCACCTTCATTAAGCTGGTAAAAGGAGAAAGAGAATTGAAGGAAGTGCTTGGGAGATTTATGAGGGCCAGGTCTGGAAGAGGAACATCACTTCCACTTATATATTCTGTTCCCTGGAACTTAGTCATATGGCCGCACTTGACTACAAGGGATGCTAGAAAATGTAGCCTAGTGAGAATAAAGAAGAGAAAATGGGTTTGATGAATGAATAACTAGTCTATCTTTTGCACAGGCAGGGAAGTCTAAATGGAGAAGTAATTCAGTTTGGTTGAAATAGAGGATGGGTTATAAGAAATCTATGGATATAAAACTAAAGAAATGGATGGAAAACATTTTTATTTTTGATTAAATGATTCATTCATTCATTCAGCAAAATTTATTTAGCACCCGCTGTATGCCAGATACTATATTAGATGTTGAGGATTTAATAAGGAGTGTGTCTAGTGGGGAAGACAGTTATGAGAGTAAATATTATAGCACTGTAATCGAAGTATATGCAAAATGCCGTAAAAACACAAAGGAGAGGCGGTAACATGGCTGGAGGAATCTGGGACTGGAGCTGAATCAGAATGAGTCTTTTTATGTGAGGAGGGTGGGCACTGGGGATGTGAAGGGACTATTCCAGGTAGAGGAAACATCACAGGCAAAGGCATAGGTATATGGAAGGGCATGGTGCAGTCACAAAGTCATAGGGAATATGAATCATCTCACAGGATTCTAGTTATTAGAAACTGGGCCAACCTTGTAAGTCTGAGAAATATAAATTAAGGACAAAAAAAGGAAAAAATAAAATGCTGCATTTCACAGTGGATAATAAATTTACAAAACTTTTTTCCTTAAGAGGTTGTACAGGTTGGTGATATACACACTTACCAGTGGGTTAAAGAGATAAATTCAAGTTGACGTATTCACAGTATAGGAAGGTTTTAGAGGTACATCTCTGATCCCTTGCAATTAATGGTTTGCTCAGAATATATTATTTGGAGTTTCTGTCAAAGACATGGTATCTGAAGTCAGATAGACTTGGGTTTGAATCCTAGATGCGGCCCTTGGTAGCCCTGGGCAAGTTTTCTGAAACTTAGTTTTCCTTGTCTGTAAAATTGGGACATTGATATTATATACTTCAATGTAACAGTGAGACTTTGTTGCCCATAATTCAGTGGCTTAAAAATGATTGATTATCTCATGGTTCTGAGAGTTGACACTTTGGGTTGGGCTCAACTAAACAGTTTTTCTGCTCGCCTCACCTGAACTCATGCATGTGGCTATATTCAGCTGGAGGACTGGCTGAGGGCTATTTGGTCTACTACGGCCACACATCTGGTGATTTGTTCTGGCTGCCAGTTGGTGCTGGTTGTTGATCAAGGTTATAGGGATGAATGTACACATGTGCCTTGCAGACTAATTTGGGCTTATTCATATAGTGGCAATCTTAAGATCCCCAGGAGCATCAAGATAGGGCAAGCTACAATGCTTAGAATTTTTATAAGACTCTGTTTTTGTTATGTTACTATCCCGCTGACAAATACAAGTCACATTGTCCCATTGGCCAAGCCCAGAGTCAGGTAAGAGTTGACTATCCAAGGCCATGGTTACAGGAGGATAAAAACAAATTGGGACCACATCCAATCATGGTGTTGCTGTATAGATTAAATAATATTATGTTTATCAAATTTATGGATGTTGTAAACATTCAATAAATGGGAATGATGAAGATGATGATGATTATGCATGGACTGCTGCCAATGTGGCATATCTAATTGCCATTTATAGTTGAGGAAAATGTCTAATGGGGGATAGGAGACCTGGATTTTGGTCTGCCTTTGCTGTTACATGATCTGAAGTACAGAATTGGGACCAGAGGGTCTGTGAGTGGTTTACCTCAACAAGGGACAGATATATAACATTGCTTTGTTAATTGCTACTTCACTATAATTCTTCCACCACCGCTCCTACCTTCATATCACATCCCACCCTGCTATACTGTCACTCAATACCCATACCTTGGCCAGCTCACCACACCCACCCTTTTCTGCCCACCACCTCCACCACTGCATGCATAACTTATATAGAACCTCTCACTCCATGTCAAATTTCCTTGGTACTTTTTCTTTCTGAATCTGTAACTGTATTTATTAGAATGCTTATAGTTTCTTGTAACTAAATTACCAACTGGAATGGTATAAACACTGGGAACTATTACCTGAGTAATAGCTCTGGAGGAAGCAGTTGCTGATTGATTGCTGATTGATTGATTCAAAGGCCAAATGAACGATGTCAATGCTCAGAGATCACTTCTCTGAGATCCTCTTTGGTTTTCTCTCACTGTTATTGCAAGATGGCAGCTATAACTTCCAAGCATTCTGCTCTCACAAGAAAATATCTAAAGGAAAGAAAGAAGGGGCATTTCCCACTCCCCACTTCTGGCCCTCACTCCCCTTTGTTTATTTGTCAAAGAGGGAAACTTCTCTCAGAACCTCCTCTCTTATTTCTCATTGACTATGGGACCACATCTCCAAACCAGTCAGAGGCAAAAGGGGAATAAGATTATCATTATCATGGTTAGATCAGATTCTTCATGGTTTATCTCCTAGAATGAGAAAGGGACCCATATTTCCTGGATATATTGTTGCAGAATGCATTTAAAGAAAATTGTTTTTTAAAGGTTTAATCATGACTCTCATAAAGATATGAAATGAACAGGTGTCAAAGATTTTATCTAACTCATTAATTAAGGAGAGAACTAGAAGTTACAAATAGTTCCAAAGAGAATCCAAAGACCAAAGCAAATATTTAAGATCATCATGATTTCTGAAATGAATTTATTTAATCAGTGCAAAACTAGCTTCCTCCACTGTAGAGGAGGAAAGTCAACTGAACCTCCAAGGAACAGAATTTATTTGCATATCTAGAGACAAGAAATCCTTGTTTTGCCACCAGTTTTCTACAAGTTAACTTCTATCTCTACAGGGTTGTAAAATAGCTCGAAGACAATGAAAAGCACAAATAACATAAAATCAGATGCCTTGGGAGAGTGAGTTCCCATTAATACCCGCTTTTCAACTAAAGACATTTTCTAGTCTTTTGGTCCAAAAAACCTTTCAGTTTTTTCTTTCTTTCTTTTTTTTTTAATAGATCTTTATTGGAGTATAACTGCTTCATAATACCATCTTAGTTTCTGTTATACAACAAAGCAAACCAGCCATATGCATACACATGTCCCCGTATCCCCTCCCTCTTGAGCCTCCCTCCCAGCCTCCATATCCCACCCCTCTAGGTCATCGCAAAGCACCGAGCCGATCTCCCTGTGCTATGCAGCTGCTTCCCACCAGCCAACTATTTTACATTCCACAGTGTATATATGTTGATGGTACTCTCACTTCGCCCCAGCTTCGCCCTCCCACCCTATGTCATCAAGTCCATTCTCTATGTCTACCTGTTTATTCCTGCCCTGCAACTAGGTTCATCAGTACCATTTTTTTTTTAGATTCCATATATATGTGTTATCATACAGTATTTGTTTTTCTCTTTCTGACTTACTTCACTCTGTATGACAGACTCTAGGTCCATCCACTTCACTACAAATAACTCAATTTCATTTCTTTTTATGGCTGAGTAATATTCCATTGTATATATGTGCCACATCTTCTTTATCCATTCATCTATCATTGGACATTTAGTTTGGTTCCATGTCCTGGCTCTTGTAAATAGTGCTGCAGTGAACATTGTGGTGCATGTCTCTTTTTGAATTGTGGTTTTCTCAGGGTATATGCCCAGTAGTGGGATTGCTGGGTCGTATAGTAGTTCTATTTTTAGTTTTTTAAGTAACCTCCATACTGTTTTCCATAGTGGTTATATCAATTTACTTTCCTACCAACAGTGTAGGAGGGTTCCCTTTTCACCACATCCTCTCCAGCATTTATGGTTTCTAACTTTTTTGATAATGGCCATTCTGACTGGTGTGAGGTGATACATCATTGTATTTTTGATTTCCATTTCTCTAATAATTAGTGATGTTGAGCATCTTTTCATGTGCCTCTTGACCATCTGTATGTTTTCTTTGGTGTCTTAATGTCTAGTTAGGTCTTCCGCCCATTTTTTAACTGGATTGTTTGTTTTTTTGATATTGAGCTCCATGAGCTGTTTGTATATTTTGGAGATTAATCCTTTGGCTGTTGTTTCATTTGCAAATATTTTCTCCCATTTTGAGGGTTGTAGTTTTGTCTTGTTTATGGTTTCCTTTACTGTGCAAAAGCTTTTAAGTTTAATTAAGTCCCATTTGTTTATTTTTGTTTTTATTTCTGTTACTCTAGGAGGTGAGTTAAAAAAGATCTTGCTGTGGTTTATGTCAAAGAGTGTTTTTCCTATGTTGTCCTCTAAAAGCTTTATAGTGTCTGGTGTTACATTTAAGTATTTAATCCATTTGGAGTTTATTTTTGTGTATGGTGTTAGGTAGTGTTCTAATTTCATTCTTTTACATGTATCTGTCCAGTTTTCCCAGCACCACTTATTGAAGAGGCTGTCTTTTCTCCATTGTATGTTCTTGCCTCCTTTGTTGTAAATTAGGTGCCCATATGTGCATGGGTTTATCTCTGGGCATTCTATCCTGTACCATTGATCTATATTTCTGATTTTGTGCCAGTAACATACTGTCTTGATTACTGTAGCTTTGTGGTATAGTTTGAAGTCGGGGAGCCTGATTCCTCCAGCTCCGTTTTTCTTTCTCAAGGTTACTTTGGCTCTTCAGGGTTTTTTGTGTCTCCATATGGATTGTAAGATTTTTTTGTTCTAATTCTGGGAAGAATGCCATTGGTAGTTTGATAGGGATTGCATTGAATCTGTAGATTGCTTTTGGGTAGTATAGTCATTTTCACAATATTAATTCTTCCAATCCAAGAACATGGTATATTTCTCCATCTGTTAATGTCATCTTTGATTTCTTTCATCAGTGTTTTATAGTTTGCTAAGTACAAGTCTTTTGCCTCCTTAGGCAGGTTTATTCCTAGGTATTTTATTCTTTTTGTTGCAGTGGTAAATGGGAGTGTTTCCTTAATTTCTCTTTCTGATTTTTCATTGTTGGTCTATAGGAATGGCAGAGATTTCTGTGCATTAATTTTGTATCCTGAAAACTTACCAAATCCATTGATTAGTTCCAGTAGTTTTCTGGTGGCATCTTTAGGATTTTCTGTGTATAGTACTATGTCATTAGCCAACAGTGACAGTTTTACTTCTTCTTTTCCAATTTGGATTCCTTTTATTTCTTTTTCTTCTCTGATTGCTGTGGCTAGGACTTCCAAAACTATGTTGAATAAGAGTGGTGAGAGTGGAAATCCTTGTCTTGTTCCTGATCTTCGTGGAAATACTTTCAGTTTTTCACCATTGAGTGTGATGCTTGCTGTGGGTTTGTCATATGTGACCTTTATTTTGTTGAGGTAGGTTCCCTCTATGCCCATTTTCTGGAGAGTTTTCTCATAAATGGGTGTTGAATTTTGTCAAAAGCTTTTTCTACATCTATTGAGAGGAACAATGTGGTGTATCACATTGATTGATTTGCATATATTGAAGAATCCTTGCATCCCTGGGATAAACCCCACTTGATCATGGTGTATGATCCTTTTAATGTGTGGTTGGGTTCTGTTTGCTAGTATTTTGTTGAGGATTTTTGCATCTATTTTCATCAGTGATATTGGTCTATAATTTTCTTTTTTTGTGATAGCTTTTTCTGGTTTTGGTATCAGGGTGATGGTGGCTTCATAGAATGAATTTGGGAGTGTTTCTCCCTCTGCAATTTTTTGGAAGAGTTTGAGAAGGATCAGTGTTAGCTCTTCTCTAAATGTTTGATAGAATTAGCCTGTGAAGCCCTCTGGTCCAGGACGTTTGTCTGTTGGAAGATTTTTAATTACGGTTTCAATTTCATTACTTGTGATAGGTATGTTTATGTTGTCTAATTCTTCCTGTTTCAGTCTTGGAAAATTGTACCTTTCCAGGTATTTGTCCATGTCTTTGTGGTTGTCCATTTTATTGGCATATAGTTGTTTGTAGTAATCGCTTATAATCCTTTGTATTTCTGCACTGTCAGTTGTGATTTCTCCTTTTTCATTTCTAACTTTATTGATTTGCATCCTCTCCCTTTTTTTCTTGCTGAGTCTGGCTAAGGGTTTATCAATTTTGTTTATCTTCTCAAAGAGGCAGCTTTAATTTTATTGATCTTTGCTATTGTTTGCTTCATTTATATTTCATTTATTTCTGCTCTGAATTTTATGATTTCTTTCCTTCTACTGACTTTGGATTGCCTTTGTTCTTCTTTCTCTAGTTGTTTTAAGTGTAGGGTTAGATTGTTTGAGATTTTTCTTTTTTCTTGAGGTGAAATTGAATTGCTTTAAACATCCCTCTTGAATTGCTTTAAACATCCCTCTTAGAACTGCATTTGCTGTGTCCCATAGGTTTTGGCTTGTCGTGTTTTCCTTGTCATTTGTTTATGTATTTTTTTAATTTCTTCTTTGACTTCTTCAGCTATCTCTTGGTTACTTAGTAGTGGGCTGTTTAGCCTCCATGTATTTGTGTTTTTTACAGTTTTTTTCCTGTGATTGATTTCCAGTCTCATAGTGTTGTGGTCAGAAAAGATGCTTGATACAATTTCAATTTTCTTAAACTTTCCGAGGCTTGATTTGTGACGCAAGATGTGTTCTATCCTGGAGAATGTTCCATGTGCACTTGAGAAGAAAGTGTATTCTGCCACTTCTGGGTGGAATGTTCTATAAATATTAATTAGTTATATCTTGTCTATTGTGTCATTTAAAGCTTGTGTTTCCTTATTAATTTTCTGTTTGGATGATCTGTCCATTGGTGTAACTGGGGTGTTAAAGTCCCCTACTATTATTGTCTTACTGTCAATTTCTCCTTTCACGTGTGTTAGCATTTGCCTTATGTATTGATGTGCTCCTATGTTGGGTGCATAAACATTATAATTGTTATATCTTCTTCTTGGATTGATCCTGCCTCTCCTGAACTCCCCGGCTTCCCTCCTATGCCCCCAGGGACCCACACAGCCTGGAGGGGGCTTGGAGGGCAGGGTCTTGGCCTGGGAGCTCAGCCGGCTTCCCAGGCCCAAGTGTGTGTGGCAGTTGCCCTCTGCTCCTTTCCTGCTCTTCCCAGAGAGTCCCTCCCCCCTGCCTCTCCTGACCTCCCTGGCCTCCAGGGCACCGATCCTGTCTGGCCTCCACTTCTCCTCCCCCGTCAGTCTCCCTGTGTCCTACTGGTTCACTCTGGGGTTCCTCACATCTCCTTGGGCATCAGAGTCCCGCACCAGTGGCCGGCAGCCACCCTAGTTGTGGGGAGATGCTAACTTCAAATCTTCCCACACCACCATCTTGACTCTGCCCCAGTTTTTTCTTACAATATGTACCAAATCATATTTTCTTAGCAAGGAATAAAAGGGAAATGACTGTTGGATAGACAGCCAACAGTGTCTGCCACAATCCCATTGCTGAGAATTAGGAGAGAAGTAAACATCGTAATTTGCAATGAGACTTTGCACTGCTTTACAGGGATCACTTTGGAGGTGAATGGTGAACCAGGAGATACTGGTTGAGGCCAAGAAATCCTGACCATTTGCCCTGAGTCTATGCCTGAGCTTGTAGTGGGGATGGAACAGCAACTTGGCACCTTCACTCTTCACTCCTGAAGAGTCACTAAAATTGCATGTCAAGAACTGTAGCCAGAGGCACTTCTGTCATGAAGGATGAGACTATGAATGATTCCCTTTGGAAGCTGCAGATTTTAATTTTTCTAATGTACATGACCATTTTCTGCTCTCATTCTAACCCCTTCCTTTGTTCTTTCTGCATTTACTGTAAATTGAATTCCAAGGGAATTATACCAGCAATCACATACGATTCATTTCAGTCTGTTGACAGGCAATTTTTCTGTAGTACCCTGCTGGGGATTTGATAGTGAGAGGGGGTGGTGTGAAAATGTGATATCTGGTATTCTTACAGCTTTTGTCCTCAATCTGGTGTTTATGGGCTGCTTTTTTCCTCTGTCTTATACAGTTTGGGATACTATATTTTTGTACCTTAATTAGTTTCAAAATTAATAAACCAAATGTTTTATATATTTTTTAAAGTTCCAAACCACATAGCATGCTTGCCAGTACTGTTAGTGGCTCAGTAAACTGAGTAAATCTAGTCAGAATTTTGCTAAATGCCACATTTCACACACATATATTTTGCACTTATAGTTCTCATTTAGTCTGTGAGTAATTGCTCCTTGAGAAAGAATTGCTCACATTTTAGAGAAATAATGGTTTTTCACATGGTTACATTGTAACTACATACATGCTCATTCATCATTTCCAAGGCAAAGTCCAATTCTACCTATGAAAACACTGCTTTCTGTAGGGTGATGGCTCTCAAATTTTAATGCCCATCATAATCGTGTAGAGGGCTTGTGAAAACACAGATGACTGGACCCCACATCAGAGTTTCTGATTCAGTAGATCTGAATGGACCCAAGAATTGGCATTTCTAACAAGTTCCCAGGTGATGCCAGTGCTGCTGGAGGGGGGACAGTCATTTGAGAACTTGTGTTCTAGGCCATGTACCTTCAGGTCAGAAGAGATTCTCAGTCCAGGAAGCAGCCACAGATCTATACATGAGAGAAAAGGGAAGTCATTTTGTTATTACTAGGGAGTATTTTCTTGCCCTTCAAAGGAGGCTATTTGACCTTCCATCATCTTCAACCAGTGAAAATATTGATATGAATAATCCAAAATGGGAGGCCATTAAAAAAAGTCATTAGGGCTTCCCTGGTGGCGCAGTGATCGAGAGTCCGCCTGCTGATGCAGCGGGCACGGGTTCGTGCCCCGGTTTGGGAAGATCCCACGTGCCGCGGAGCGGCTGGGCCCGTGGGCCGTGGCCGCTGGGCCTGCGCGTCCAGAGCCTGTGCTCCGCGGCGGGAGGGGCCACAACAGTGAGAGGCCTGCGTACCGAAAAAAAAAAAAAATCATTGTATTGGAATCACTGTAGGCCTTCCAGCTCACCGCTGATGCAGGACAGAGGGAGGAGGAAGAGTCAGGACTGAAGACCAGCAGCACGTAAACCTGAGTACCGTTCTTAGTGTGCTCCGGCTGTACCACTTAGGCTCACCAGTGACTGTCTCTGTACATTTCATTGGTAGACAAAGTTTGTGGACTGTTGGTTGCTAGGGTCCCTTCCAGTCCTTTTCTTTCATGAATCCAATCCTAATCAGATATCCAAAGAGTGCCCCAGCCTCATCTGCTGGCGTGGATATCTGGAGCCAAGAAATCTATCAGGAGAGGGGGCAGTACCTGCCTCCGAGCCCACAGCCACAGTTTTGCCAACCCTGATGGCAGAGAGTAAAGAGGAGAGCCAAGTGGAATTTCCAGGAATTCAAGACTGTGTGACCCAGGTAAAATTGATCTGATTAGCAGGGTGTAAACCTTCCCCTTCGATAGAGCTGTCAGGGGATTACTGATGACTTCAAGCTGCCTGACACTGTTTTATACCCTCTCACAACTGTGTCTTCAGTACTTTTTCAGTACTAAAGTTCCTCAATTAAAGGAAAGGCGCCATCTCCACCTTTTCACTCGAAACTCTGGGGGCCTTCCTAGGAGTGTTTTGGGTAACTAACAAGCCCACCTCTGCTTAACTGCAGGCATGTTTAAAGTTGCAAAGGAAAAGCAGATTGCTTTTGATTTCACCTCAGAGTCTTAGAGTCCCATCCAAACCTATGGCAAGTAGAGAGGAGGGCAGAGACCATTTAAAAGGAAAACTATTGCTACATCTTGTGGTTAGTCACATGTGTGTGTATATGTGTTTCCTTTGCAAGACTCTGGGCTTTTAGGTAAAGGGCTGTGCTTTCTCCATCTTTGCCTCATTAATGAGTTTGTCTATTGAGAGTACTTGGAACAGAAGTGCTTCATAAGGTTTGCTGAGTGGATAAATACATGGAATGCTGCTTTGTGCATGGAGTTATTTTGTTGGTTTGCATGTTTTTCTCAGAAAATTCTCCAAAATCAAGAAAGTTATTAATGAATGGATAAATAAATGATTTTCATACAAAACAAAGTTATGTTGAATGGTCAGAAACTACATTGCCTCAATAACGAGCCATTGAGTGGATGGATGAATAAATTTTTCTCTAGAAGTTTCATTGAGAGTGGGATGGTTTTGTGGCTTGCAGAACTAATATCTGAATTTCTAAGTCTTGATAAATTTTCAGTGGGTCCCAGAAATAACTATGCAGTAAAAAGTAAATAAGTAAATGGCTTCTACCTGATCTTGAGTCTATGAGTCATACAAATGTTTATTCCTCTTTATTTAATAATAATAATAATGATAATAACCTCAATTAGGTTACCCTGATAGTAACCTCAGTTAGCTAACCTCAATTAGGCACTAAGATCCAGACCCTGTGCAAATCTTTGTTGTTGTATAATACTCATAGCAATCTGAAAAGTAGTTGCTATAATTATCCTCAGAAGGATTATATAACTTAAGGGCATCTAGCTGGTGATGGGTGGAGGAAGGATTACTGCCAAGGAAATCTGACCGCAGTGCTGTGCTTCTCATCCCTGCACTGTGTCAGAAGCATGGATGATAAATGTACCTTTGGAGAAATAGCCTGTGGTAGGTTGAATAATGGCCCCCAAACATTTCTACATCCTACTGCTTAAAACTTGTGAATAAATTACCTTACATGGAAAAAGGGACTTTATAGCTGTAATCAAAGTAAGGACCTTGAGATGAGGAAATTATCCTGGATTATCCAGGTGGGCTTATTGTAATCACAAAAGTCCTTATAAGAGGGCAGACAGGAGGGTCAGAGTAAGACAACACAGTGTTATGACAGAAGCAGGGGATCAAAGCGATATGGGGCCATGAGGCCAGGAATGGAGGCAGCCTCTCGAAGCTGGAAATGGTAAGGAGACTCCCGGAAAGTCACCAGAAGAAATACAGTTCTGCTGACACATTTTGGACTTCTGACCTCCAGAACTGTGAGAGAATAAATTTGTGTTGTTTTAAGCCACTAAGTAGTAACTATTACAAATCTTTATTTTTGGTAATTTGTTAGAGCCGCCATAGGAAACTGATACGCAGCTGACATAATCTGATGATGGTCACACCCTGCCCTCGGTAGGAAGGTGCTAATACAAGGCTACAAAATCTGCTGTAACGGCTTCATAGACCTCACTCTACAGAGAAATACTCTGTTGGTTTTGAGGCTCACCAGGTTTTCCTCCTGCTTTATTTATCGGTACATAAATACATGCCATTTCAGAAAGTGGATGCCATTCCCCAGCATATTCACAGCAATCAAAACAGCAAAACAGACTGAAAATTGCCATAATAGTGCTTTATTCCTGTCCTCATTTTGATTTATAAAATGACATGCTCACAAGATTTGTAAAAATCTCTGCTTCTCGTTGCTTCTTCCCTGCCTTCTAGATCTGTCTTTACACCCTCTGCTAAGAAATTAAGCTCCTTAGCAGGTTTCCCTTCACTGACATATATTGTGAGCTTTGTTTTTCTTACTTTTTAAGTGAGCGTATTTTTTCCCCTTTAATTATTTTTATGACATGTGTTGGGTTAGCAACAAAAGGGAACTTTGAAATGACAAACGTAAACATGAGAAATGCAGAGTCTAAATTAATTTCCCCTCTGATTCAGAGGAAAGCATGCTTGGTTCCTACTTGAGTTTATCAAAATTATGCAGTAGGGA
>NW_006796259.1:458442-459429 GCF_000442215.2 Lipotes vexillifer
TAGGGAAAGCAGAATGAAGGGAAGGAAATGAATATCTTTTAGAGACCTACTGTATGTTTAATGCTTTATGAATACTATCATATATACTTCTCAAAACTTGTAAATACTAGGTATTTCCCCCATTTTTTGAAGGAGAGTAAAGTAACTGTGCAATGCAAGGTCTCACAGCTCTCAAGGAGAAAAGCCAGATGTTTCCTGAAGCCTAGATTACTGTAAACCCCTTCAAGAGCAGGTTTCTGTCCTGTGCTGCCTCCAAGGTGTAGAGTCTCTTTGCGTCATGAGCTACCACCAGGTAGCTTTCTGAGAACTTCCTGATTCCTGGGAACAGGGGAGGGTCCTACTTCTGTTCATGCCATTTCCCTCCTGTTTGGAAGTTGTCTGCCTGCAGAACCATCGCTCCACTTCTAAGCCTCCTCTTGTCCTCTAAGTTGTGAAAGGTATGCCTGCTCATTGATTCAAATTTTTGCCTTTGTTCTTCCCTCTCATGAGCATGTTATATTTGATAGAGATGGAATGTTTGGCAGATAAGGCCCTTGTGATAATATCGTGGCAGATCTGGTCCATCCATACCATGTTTCACCCCAAAATATGGTGGTTTCTCACCTACTGGTGAAACAGGATTGTTCCCCTTGGCATCTCTTGCCATTGGTTTCAAACGTTAGTGCCATTACAAATGTATCTGGTAAAGATGGCACTGTTGTGATGTTATCTTATATTGGTGTATATAAAGAGAGTATTACTTTGGATAAAAAAGTATAGGGGGATAGAAACAGAATAGTGGGGTTTAGGAAAAGTCATAACAGGGGGACTTTGTAGGAAAAAGAAAAACTTCATGATTTCATGTTAAGCAAAGCCAGCAAAGTTCAGACTAAGCCCACTGGAGGTATGGCAAATACCCAGTCTCTTGACAAGGACGGGATCTCATTTTTCCATTGCACTTTGCAGGAATAGACCTCAGTGTTGCCTAAAACTAAAATGGAATCCTGC
>NW_006796259.1:459439-459951 GCF_000442215.2 Lipotes vexillifer
GAAAGAACATTTGATGGACAGTAGGCTGTCTCAATACAGTGGCTCTTCCCCTTTTGTCCTCCCACCTCCCCCTGGTTCATTTTCTGCCCTACTCTGAGCTCCTCAAGCCTGAACCTATGGACCACATCATCTAGACCTCCTTGACTTCATCTTCTCATTGGATTTAGCCAGCGAAAGGCACTAGCAGGAGATGTTAGGATAGTAGAAAAGAAAAGTTAGGGAATTTCTTTCTTGTCTGCTTCCTGTTAAATGTCATAGGTATGGTGATGTCTACACTCTTCCATTACTATAGATATTGGGCCCTTCTCCATAAATCCATCGCTCACTGGGCACTGTTTCTTTCCTTTACCCCTTTGTATGTAGGAGTAGCAATGACTTTCCACTATTGCTAAGGTTTGGGTGCCTCAACCTCCCTGGTTGGTCACCTTAACCTACCGGCTATGAATGCAAATAGTCCCCCTCATTCAAGTCTCTTCAACTCAACCATCTATGTATAAATTCTGTTTCCTGCT
>NW_006796259.1:459961-471418 GCF_000442215.2 Lipotes vexillifer
CTCAGCTGAGGCACAAGCCCCTTTTCAGAACCTTCTGGATAGAGAATTTTCCTGCAAAAATGATTATTTAGTTTTTCAGTTTTGTCCCAGTACCAAAGCTAGTCATGTTTTCAAATCTTAAGTTCATTTGTTTGCTTGTTTTCCTCTATAAGTGGAGAAATAACCCTGCCTGTTCTGCAGGAAAAAATACGGAAAAGTAATACCTCTTTAAGAGTGGCATGGGTTCCCCTGGAGGGCCTAATCATTGCCTCCCTGGAAATAATTTCCATTGTTAATACAGGACCCTGCTGTATGCTCTCTTACCTTAGTGCAAAATCTCTCTGACAGGGGTATTCCTTGTCATATAACATCAGAGTGACAGTGGGGCTCCACTGTGCTCATTTCTAGGCCCTACAATGTCACTCTTATGCTGCACAATACCTTTGTCCCTAAATGTCCCAGGTATTTTTAGAAAATTTAACATAGCTGTCTGCAATAAAATGTTACAAAGAGTTGGAGTCTTACCTCAACCAGGCAAAAGCCTGATTAAAAAGATCTTGTGCTGGCCCTGAAGGTCAGTATTTATGGCACTATATTATTTATAAATAATGTGAGAATTATTGTGGCAATGAAAGTTGGCGTTCCAAAGAATGGGCATATTAGGGGTGGCTAAATTATGGTGACATTGAGATCATAGGTCACACATGAAGCTTTCTTTCAAACCCGTGGAAAATTACCACCAACTTGACTGAAAAGCTACAGAAAAGTCTTGAAAGATGTAAAGAACAGTGGGAAGTTCCTACACACTGGAGGAATAAGGAAGACTAGGTTGACCCAAGGGGCTGGGAGCATCTTATCCAGAGATGAGTAATTCAGCACTTTTTCTCAGTCTCGGAACTGGCAACATTTCTGCCTATCTCTTTCCTCTCCGAATCTGAGTAAAGTCCTGCTCCAGTCCGAATTTCAGAATCTCAAATAGAAATACACAGTTGAAGAAACCCCTGGAAGAAGACGAGATTGGGTACTGTATGTTTCATCCTCCCCAAAGAAAAAATGCTGGGTTAAGCACAAATCACGAATTGGACCTCAGTGTACAAAGCTCTCGTCTCCTCCCATAAAAGATGAGGCAGATCCATGGTACGCTTTTCATACCACTGCATGGCCAAGGCTCAGACAATTTATAAGTTTAAAGAGCAGCTGTGGCAAAATCTTTCTTCTTGAAGGAAAGTTTTAGAACAAAAGAATTATTGGAATACTCTCGGGAATTATCCCGGTGGAGATATGGTCCACTTGATAGCTGCAGAATACAACCTTATCACCAGACCTATGATTTTTTTTTTTAAAGTAACACTCGTTTGGAAGGACTATCCTTTATGATGTCCCTATGTCACCCCTTTGCTGATTTAAATGCCTCAAACCCAAAGATCAGTTTTCATTCAAAAGCTGAGTTAACAGGTGTTTATTATTCTAGGAATCAAGCCAGTTTTCAAAGTTCAACTCTACTTCTGACTGATTCTGAAACTTCTGAGATGGGAAAGAGCCCAGGAAATGATTTTCAAAACCAGTCTTCTAATCATACTGTCTGTGGCTATGAGCAAGAAATTGATTTAGTTTAAGAAAAATCATTCTTGTGGCATCTGTAATCTGCCAGGAGTGTCTCACTCTGCTGGATGATCTCTTTGCCCAAAAAGTGTCAGAGATTCAAGCAAATTTCTGAGCAATGGGGGAAGCAAAATAAACTTCCAGTCCTTTGATAGACTGACATTTCTCTATTCTGTTTTCCCTATGTTTTGGCATTCTAAATGTTTATTTTCTTTTCTTGGGGTTCATTTCACACAGCGTAAAATTTCTATAAATATTTTTTTCTTCCTTTAGGGAAAAGTCATTCTACAGGTCTGTTAAAGTTCTTAAGCAACCTTCACACTACTAATTATGTAGAGATTATACTGGGGAGGACGTAGATTCAATTTAAGGATGATTACTGTGTAATCTAGAGAGCGTAAATAATAATGTACTTAGTGCAGAAGAGTTTACGAAATGCACAGCCATTGCTTGGCTCTGTGCGCCTGGGAAAAAGAGTAAGAAACTAAATGTTTGTGATTTATAATTCCTTCATCTCTGTTGGGAGTTGTCTTATATATATTTCTAATCTTTTCCTTATGGGGATAAAAACAGTCTTCAGCATTGCATGTTTCTTCTTCCCTGGACTTTCTGTAGTCTTCAGGTCAGTTCAGACTGCTCAACACTGGAATTTTAGGACAGCGTTGTGGAGAAGCAGAAGCAAAGCCTCTAGATTTGGTTGGCTGGAAGGAAAGTTGTACCCTGTATTTCTATTAACTGTATTTCTATATTATTTTCATGTTCTACCACACATTTTTGCACTTTGGAAATACAGAAAGCTCTGGTTTCTCAGATTCAGTGTTTCAGGTTTCATTGTTTGAAAATTCGCTTCGTACCCTCCTGTGGTTTCAAATCCCTCCACTCAAATTAATAGTGGATTGAAAGGTACTAAGGAAAGGTATTTAAAAATTAGCATTTAATTGAGACTTCTCCCATAATGGAACATGAAGAATTCCAAGGTATTGCAAAGAGAAAGCTAAGTCTCTCAAGTACAGATCAAAGTTTTAGGGATTTGCCAACCTTCAGAAATCTAAATAGTCTACCTCATCTCGCTCAGATAGGGAGGATGTAATGCACACTGTATTATTCTTCATTGTGGTGACATTTAATAGATCTTGAATATGTGGATTATTTCCCCAATTGCTTCACATGTTTATAAACCACATGGACCATATTTTTCATCTCTACCCCAGTGCTTTACATATGTTCTTGCATACACAAAGCTGGCACAAATCTCTGAAGCCAAATTATAGTTCATTGTAATAATTCAGGAAATGTACCATCAGTCAAAATAGGCTAGGATATGCTGCAGCAAAAAATGATCTGAATATATCAGGAGCATATAGCACCCTCATCTTCACCCTGGTAGTCACCCTGGGATTTAAGCAAATAGAGCAGTCTCTATATGGAACGTTGCTTATATCATAGCAGGGAAAATGTGAGATACTTAACCATGTGTTGGCTCTTAAAGCTTCTGCTTCAAGGGGGATAAGCACCACTTCTACCTACATTTCATTGGTCAGAGTAAGTCTTATGACTACTCACTGAAGGGAAAGAAAATGAAATACTGGGAAAACCATAATGTGATCTTCCACAGGAGACATAGGAGTTGGAAAGAAGATATACTGGGGCATTGTTGAACCTCTATATATTCTTCCAGCCCCAAGCCAGGTGCTTAGCAGCCATTTTTCACCACTTCTCTGTCTCTCCTAACCTTGGGTATGATTAAATTAATTGGTTAAGGAAAGCTGGTATGTATTTCATGTGATTAATTCCTTGGAAAACAATTGCAGTAGATTGCATTGATTCATTTCATTTTACATACTTGAAATTAGAGGCTTATGAAGTCTACATGCAAATTTATGCAAAGTGGGATGCAAATTCATAATGCAAGTCATGAGTCCTGGCACTCCCCCCCTCCCTCTAGAAAAAGAACTGCACCATTGAATATGCATGTGCTGCATATGGTACTGCTCTTTTCAAATAGCAGCTCAGAGCCAGCAGCCAAATAAATCCCAGTGACATCAACCAAGCAAGAAACAAAAGTTTAAAATCATTTAGGAACAAAAATTGAGCTCCAAAGTCTCAATATTTTCAGGGTCAACATTCTCAAGCAAGATTTGAGTTAACAAATGCACTGTCCTTCGGATTTCAAGCTCTGTATGGGTAGGGCAGAGGCATGCTGTTGAACAAAAGAGGTACTGGCGGAACCCATTCTGGAATTTCATTCCCTTGATTACTTGCTTCTGGTGATCACTTGGCTGGCTGGATCAAATAAATCTTCATTGCTATGAGCCAGTGCCCATGTGTGCTGACATATTTCTCCCTCATTTATACCCATCAGTGGGGGATTGTGGTTCCAAGGTTCAGACAGAGAGTGATTATTAAGATGGTCTCAAAGAGAGGAACAAATTTTGCACCTGAGTGCTTGCAAGTCAGGCATAGGGAAAAATTAACCACTTGTAGGAATGCCAATTAGAAACAATATCTTGATTGGCCTGCAGGTGGTACTCAGATGATTCACGGAGCTCATTCTGCTCTTGTGAGACCCCAATTTTGCTTTGATGCTAAGTATATGTAAAATATTTTGGTGAATGTTTATAAATAAACAGATATGGGGCACAGTCTCATGAGTATTCTTCTAATTTGATGCTAATGAATTCAGCCTTTAGTCATTTAGTTATTCACTCATTTATCAAATATTTTTTAACTTATCTTCCATGTACTGGGCAGGGACCTGGGGGTATAAGAACAAATGACAGGCATCCCCTGCCCTTGAGGAGCACCAGCCAAACTACTGAGCTCCTGGAGCTTTGCATAGTGTCAGGGACACTGTCTCCGGATGGCTTTTAGAAGTAAATGCTTCACTCTGTATGACAGTCGCTAGGTCCAATAAAGATGTTTAAAAAAAAAAAAAAAAAAGTAAATGCTTATGAGTCACGGTGAGCAATATACCAGATGGGAGGAGGGAGCAATGAGATCCTTTGATGTGATGGGACAGCCCTCCATTACAGCAACTGCTTTTATAAAATTCTATTCAGGAAAATATTGCTCAGCCATGGCTTAGGTTTCAAACAACATTTAGTCCAACAAAATTTCAGTACAACAAATGGGTTTCAAATGTCCTCTGGAGTTCGTCATAATGGGTTTTGATCTATGAATTTTAAAAATATGCCCAGTGGTTTAGATATTTTAGTTATAAAACTTTCCTGTAGCAAAGGGAAAAGGGAAACACAGAGATTGTGTTGGAATCATAAGGTGACCTAGGGGTTAAAGGGACCTATGTCTTCTTCATTTACCCTTAGACTGTGGCCTTAAAAATTATTCAAAATAATTGGCATGCCAGTAACAAATGTGCCAGGGCTCCCCACATGTATCAATGCAAGAGAGTAAAGTCAAGTCGCCATATAGGTTGGGAGGCAGTCTAATGAAAGCAAGGCATCAAAAGATGGCTATTATTAAACAAAGGAATAATAATAATCGTTATAATGGCATCAGGTCATATTTACCAAGTGTTTAAGTATGCAGTAAGCACTGGGATAAGAGCGTTTAATTGTTACATCAACTCTATATGCCCATTTTACAGATTAGGACACTGAGGCTCAGACAGGTATGAAAAGGAGCAAGCCTGATATTCAGTTTGACTGCACCCACAGCCTCTTCTTTCTCTCAGTGTTAGACCTCTGCCTAGGAGAGCCTCCCTCCCTCAGTTGAGACGGGGAGGCTGTCAGAGCAAGAATGTCCATGTTGGCTTGATCTCAGTGAAGGACAGCCTGCAGAATGCTGCTCATGTCTGGCCTGTCAATGAGCACAACTGATCCAATCCAAGGGCAAAATGGACTGCTTCTTTTCTTCCTTTGACTAGAAAAAAATCACAGAAGGAGGGGAATGGAGAGGACCCCTTTCTGGCTCCCCACCTCTTAGCATTTCTCAAGTTTGTGGATACTACATATAGTGGGTTGAATTGTTCAAGTCCTAACCCTGGTACCTGTGACTGTGACCTTATTTGGAAATAGAATCTTGTCTGATATGATTAATTAAGATGAGTTCATACTGGAGTAGAGTGGGCTCTAAATCTAGTGACTAGTGTCTTCATAAGAGAAAGCAGATGGAGATTTGAACACAGAGGGAAGAAGGCCAGGTGAAAACAGAGGCAGGGATTGTTAATGATGCAAAGCTACCAGCTACAGAACAGCAAGGATTGCTGAGGATTCTTCTCTAGAACCTTCAGAGAAAGCATGGCCCTATTGACACCTTGATTTTGAATTTCTACCTTCAGAATTAGGATAGAATAAATTTCTGCTCTTTTAAGCTACCTGGTTTGTGGTACTTTGTTATGGCAACCCTGGGAGGCTAATATACCATATTTCTTGTCTCTTTCCATTATAGCCTATGTTTTGTTATCGTGGCCACTATGTAGCTGAGACCTTTGTCTCCATCAACTGAACTCTTATGGTGGGCTTTTCTCTAGTCTGGCTACAGAGTATTCTTCCCTTCTACAGTGCATCTTTCCCAGTGCTGCCAGAATCATTTTTCAGAAATCCAGTTCCAATTAAGTCACATCTCTGCTGTTCAAAGTTTTCAGTGATCCCTCAACATGCAACACCCACAGCCTGGGACTCAAGCCTCCTCATTAGAAGCCTCTAACTTACCTGCTTACCACTGGGGCCTCCCACTTCTCTATCATCCTGGTCCTGGTGAGCCCACAATAAATACTCAGAATTATTATTATTTCTTAAATATGAGTTCAGCCCACATGATGGTTCAGCTTTCCCTGCCTATGAGCCTCATTTTTCCTCTTTGTTGTTCTTCTATCTTTACATACTCCAGCTCCACTACCCTCTCCCTTTTTTTTCCCTCTGAGGACCATGGTTATCCTTCCTCATGCTTCCCAAATGCCATCTCTTTACAATCTTTTCCAGTTGTGCTAACTTGGTGATCCCTTTCCTCTACACTCCCATAATTTTTTCCTGAATTCATAGTAATTAACATACACTGAATTCTTCCCATGTACCAGCCACTGTGCTAAGAGTTTAACTTACACAGATTATCATACTTCGTCCTGACAACAGTTCTACTCGTTAATTTTATGGGAAAAAATAAGGTTTTGAATTAGTATGTCTCTTGCTGAAGATTTGTAGCTAAGCAGTGTTTTCACTGGTTTAAGGTGGTTTAAGCTCTGGGCTGTTGAAATCCCGGTCACACGCTCCACACCGCTGCACAATGCCACCTCCGGGCTAGCTTCGTTGCTCTGGCGTTATTGTAATGAATCTTCTTATTGTCTCAAATTCTCTGCTAGATTTTGAGCTCCTCAAGGTTGTCTGCATCTAGCTGATATTTGGTTTCTCTGCAGGGCTTAATGTAGTGGGAAGGACCTTGGGTTAGGAGGTAGGACGTGTGAGTTTTAGGCTTGACTCTGCTATGTAGCAGTGGTGTAGCTTTGACCAATTGTATCACCTCTGTAGATATCTCTGTGGGCCACTCTGACTGTACATTTCAACGTTTACTATGGCTCAGAGCTCAGGCTCTGTTAGGAGAGCAACATGCATTGATTTCACCGAAATTAATTAAGAGCAGGTCTAGTCACGGTTGAAACCTTGAGACAAACCGGAAGGCAAGGGCCCTTGGATGAAATGTCCATTTGACTAGTTGTGTTTTGTTTTTGTTTTTGTCCAGAAACATTGCTTAAAGCTTAAAATAAACACTCTCATGTAAGACCCCCTCTAAAACAGGGACAGATTATTTGCTGAAAGCAAGTCTGTTTAATTTTTTTCTATTGTTACTTTAAATCAGATGGGTTTTCTATTTTTAACAAGCCTTAATTTATTAAAAGAAACACCCAACACATGTTGTAAGGCATAAGATTTAACAGTAGATCTTAAGGCCATTTTTAAGGCAGCTAGGGTAGTATTGAGATGTTTGAAGATCATAATTAAAATGAGACACTAAAAACAAAAAGATTTCTCAGCTCTTCAACCATCAAAATATTTGGCATCCCTTTCTTTCCTAGGCCCCAAATAGCCATGTAATCATCGCTCTGTGTTTTACATGCAATTCTACAGCTAAGTACATCATTATTTAGACTCCACAGATTATATGGTAATCAGGGATTTACTGTAAACCCAATTTAATTTCTACGGAATTACTGACTTTAAGGTTGCAAAACAATATTGTTTACAAGGCAGTATAATAGTGCTCAGAATGAATGCTGATTAGAGCTAATAAAGAAAGGAATGCATAGCTCTCAGGACTAAGCCTAAATAGTTATAGTGATCAGTATGGTAATACCTTATTGATACCTGGTGAACACCTACTCTGCAGTCTCCACACAATAAAACGAAGGATATGGACAAAAACCAGAGATCCTTTTATTAAAAAATTCAGTAATAATCCCTACAATGGGTCACCTCATACTTTTTTTTTTGCTTGCTTATTCTAACTAATAACACTGATTCTTTGGGATTTAAATTTTTAATTAATAACCAAAATGCTGAATTCTTGGATAGGTTAATCTTAGAAGTATCTCTTTGAAACCTAAATGGTGCATAGTCAATCCACTACACAATACATTTGCTCTTGCTATACTTTTCCGTGTAACCAATTAAATGTGTCTGAATTTAGATGCACAGGTGGGAATACGCATGAATGAATGAATACACTCCAATTCAGCAAACTTTGAGATGTAGTGGACAAGAGGAAGCATGCAGTTTAAAGTTCCTTGTGCTTATTGGTCATACTCTTTGGTGAATAAACTTTAATTGTTGCACAGAGGTGAAAAGTAGCCTAAGGGATGAGTCAAGCTGATAGGCCTTATTTGAGGGTGCAGTAGAAAGTGTTTGGGGAGCATTTATGCAAACACCGCAGTCCAAATAGAACTTTAGCAGACTTTTGAGAAATCCAGACTGTAATTTAAAGAAAAGAAGAACAGTGGCAGTCTCAAAAAAAGGAGGTGGGGGTGGGAATTCTATGATTTGTTTTTCTAATCTTCCTTACGATGGGAATTGTATTCAAAAGTATCAAGCTATTAGGAAATGAGACTATATTTTTAATTTAGTAAGGATTTTGTATGGTAGAAAGAAGTTGCAAAGAGGTCAGGAGTGGAAAGGAGGAAGATAAATTAAATCTCTTTTGGAAACAACTATTCCCTCAAACTTTTTTACTCATCGGGCTAAAATATCCCTGGAAATTAATGCCAACAATAAATTGCACTCCAGGTAATGAATCAGTTCTAAATCAAAAGTTCCTTGAGGACAGGCATTCTACTGTGTTTTATTTTATTTGCCCCATGCATTTACTCAACCAATATTTAATGATCCCCTACTGCATGACAAACACTGTCCTAGATGCTGGGGATTTAAAAATCAAAAGACAGATGTGACTCTCCCATCCTTACAGTTTTCAGCCTCATAGGGAAGACAGGTAACCAATAAGTTATGTCAAAAAATTGTATAAGTGTTGCTTTTGTTATGATTCTTTTAGTTATAAGAGACAAAGACCAAATTCAAATTGGCTAAATCAAAGAGAATAATTGGCTTACCGATCAAAACAACCCAACGCATTGATCATGGCTAAAAGCAGAGTGTTCGGGACATATATTCTGCCTTGATCTCATTCTTTCCATTATTCTCTAATGGTTCTCTACTCAGGCACACTTTCTCCTTGTGGTGACAAAATGGCTGCCAGTAGCTCCACCTTCGGATTTATCATCTGAGATCATTCTCTTACCTTTACAGAAAGAGAATTTCTCTTCTCCTGCAGTTTCACAGAAATCTTGGGCTTAATTTGTGTTGTTCAAAATTGGGTCACCTGGGCTTCCCTGGTGGCGCAGTGGTTGAGAGTCCGCCTGCCGATGCAGGGGACACGGGTTCGTGCCCTGGTCCAGGAGGATCCCACATGCCGCAGAGCGGCTGGGCCCGTGAGCCATGGCCACTGAGCCTGCGCGTCCGGAGCCTGTGCTCCGCAACAGGAGAGGCTACAACAGTGAGAGGCCTGCGGACCGCAAAAAAAAAAGACAGGAAATAAGTGTTGGCAAGGATATGGAGAAAAGGGTACCCTGTTGCACTATTGGTGGGATAGTAAGTTGGTGCATCCACTATGGAAAACAGTATATAGGTTCCCCAAAAGATTAAAAGTAGAACTGCCATATGATCCAGCAATTTTACTTCTGGATATTTACCCCCCAAAAAAAAAAAAAAAAAAAAATTGGGTCACCTGTCCATTTCTGAACCAGTCATTGGAGTGAACAGCATGCTCAGGCCAAGGCCCACCCTGAGCTAGGGTGTGGGCAGCTCTAATCAAATCACATAATGTGGAAAAAGGAGGGATGGTTTCATAAGGAAAATTTGGATGAATTACTAGAGATGGGTGGAAAATCTCCCAGGTAGGCAGAAACGATGGACATTTACCACAAACCTTATGATGTTAAAATACAGGGCACTTACTGTGTTCTTACCTCTTCCCCCCATGCCCACAGGAAGCATATTTTCAATGGTGGTTATATTAAAATCATTTTAAAAGGTATTTTTGAGCATCTCTTGTGATCTGTGATGTTAACTTTGTGTGTCAGCCTGACTGTGCTAATGGATGTCCAGATAGCTGGTAAAACGTTATTTCTGGGTGTGCCTATGAGGGCGTTTCTGGAAGAGATTAGGATTTGAATCAGAAGACTGAATAAATAAGATCACTGCCTGTTGGAGGAGGTCTTTGAGAGGACATGATGGCAGGTTAATCCAAGAGCTGGACCACAGCAATGAGAGGCTTCTCACCCTCTCCCCTGTCCTTGGAATGTGCATTCCCCCTTGCCTTCCCCAACACTAGAAGCCCCAGAGACATAGCCTTGAGATGTGTTGTTGAGAACATCTGGACTGTAGATGTGACTGAACCCAGTTAAGGTCTCTATATAAATTTTTAAGATCCTAATGGGTGAGTGCAGAGGTATACTTGTCTCGCAGTCACCCAAGATAGCCTTGTATACAAGGCTGCCACCTATCAACCTGGAGTGGTCTGCATCTTTCTTCAGTCTTTCCTGGCCCTCCATGTATGGGGCCAGCTTGCAAACCAACACCCCCACCAACGTGGGTGAGCATCATCCACCCTGTTGAGGGCCTGAATAGAACAAAAAGTCAGAGGATGGGTGAATTTGCTCTCTGCTTGAGTTGGGACATCCATCTCCTGCCCTGGGACACTGGTTCTCTCTGCTCTGTGGCCTTTGAGCTTGGACCAGGACTTAACACCATTGGCCTTCAGTTCTCAGGCCTTTGGGTTTGGACTGGAACTACACACCACTGGTTTTCTTGGGCCTCCAACTTGCAGACTCCATAATCATGTGAGCCAATCCCTCATAATAAATCTCTTTCTATATATCTATATGTATCCTCTTGATTCTGTTTCTCTGAAAAACTCCAGGTAACACAGAGAATGTTATTTGTGAGATACCAAAGAAATAAAAGCCAAAAGCTTGGGGTCTGTTTTAAGCACAAAATATCAGTATCAACTGCAACAATCTAAGAAGTTCCAACAGGTGTAAAGTGATGTATTACAATTTAAATGCTAAGTGCTAAGTAAGGCATGAAGACGTTATGCTCTACTATCATAATTAAAAATAGCAACTATTTTTTGTCCAGTATTTCATGTTTTGAAAACTTTTTTGTGTCTATTATCTCAGTTGATTTTAAAGTGATCCCTGTCAGGTTGTTGGGGAATATATTTTCATGACCTGCATTTTCTACAGGAGAAACTGAGGCAGGAAGGGGCACACAAGTCCAAAGTGGAGGTGAACAGATTGAGGGATATGCAATCCCGGCTGTTACTTTTCCTTTTGTATCAAAAAGGGTCTGCTCCCAAATGTTCCCTGCAGTG
>NW_006796259.1:471428-491713 GCF_000442215.2 Lipotes vexillifer
GCATTCCTGAGTAGTCAGAAAGCACAGCCAAAGTGCCCTGCCACTAAAGGGTTCTTTTCTTTCTTTTGAAAGCTCACATTTGTTTAAAAATATGTGTTCAGTTGCTTTCTATTTCATAATATATCTGTACTTCTTTTATAGTAAAACCATTTTGCCTCTAACTCTGACTCTGGCTTATTTGTGCCTCAGTATCCCCAGTGCACTTTTTTTTTTTAACATCTTTATTGGAGTATAATTGCTTTACAATGCTGTGTTAGTTTCTGTTGTATAACAAAATGAATCAGCTATACGTATACATATATCCCCATATCCTCTCCCTCTTGCGTCTCCCTCCCACCCTCCTTATCCCACCCCTCTAGGTGGTCACAAAGCACCAAGCTGATCTCCCTGTGCTGTGTGGCTGCTTCCCAGTAGCTATCTATTTTACATTTGGTAGTGTATGTATGTCCATGCCACTCTCTCACTTTGTCCCAGCTTACCCTTCCCCCTCCCCGTGTCCTCAAGTCCATTCTCTACGTCTGTGTCTTTATTGCTGTCCTGTCCCTAGGTTCTTCAGAACCTTTTTTTTTTTTAAGATTCCATATATATGTGTTAGCATACGGTATTTGTTTTTCTCATTCCAACTTACTTCACTCTGTATGACAGACTCTAGGTCCATCCACCTCACTACAAATAATTCAATTCTGTTTCTTTTTATGGCTGAGTAATATTCCATTGTATATATGTGCCACATCTTTATCCATTCACCTGTCGATGGACACTTAGGTTGCTTCCATGTCCTGGCTATTGTAAATAGAGCTGCAGTGAACATTGTGATACATGTCTTTTTTTGAATTATGGTTTTCTCAGGGTATATGCCCAGTATGGGCCTGACACCCAGATTCACAAAGCACAGCACAAGATTGCAGGCACATGGAGACTTGTGATGTGATTTCTGGGGGGCAGGAATTGTCATTTTCAGTCTTGAGGAATGTATCTAGCAGAGAAGTAGTCTTAGGTCACAAAGTGGCACTCCTTCCTTGTGGACAACAGCGACAAGAGCATAATTCAAGTCCCCTCTCATCCCCAGAAGTCCTTGAAAAATAAGCGTAGGCCCCATGGGAAAAATCTGTGTTTAGCAAGTTTCTACTGTTTTACATGGCACATCCATGCATTTCTTTGTATTATTATCACGTTTGCTCCCTTTCACGAAGAAATAAATCACACAGTATGTTCTACAGGTTTCAAGTTTGCTAAAAACAAACACAATTTCACAGCTTTCCAGAATATTTTATTGTTTAGCAGCTTCCAGGACTTTGTATTCACTAAGTACCTTACAGTTTATTCCTTAATCATCACAGAATCCTTGAAGCCGTTTGGCCTGATATATTGCTGGTTCTGCTTTATGGATGAAGAACATAAAAGGAAGTGATGTTCAAAGTTATACACAAGGACCAAAGTTAGAATCCATAAGTCTCCATTACAGATACGTTCCATTGAATCTGGCTTCTTCCCTGCATTTCAACCTTGGGTTTTTCTATAACCTCTTTAAGTTAGGTCAAAAGGACAAGTCTCTGCCTGATTCTGCCTGACCTGTATTCTGATATTGTCACTTAGTAATCTTGTGACTAAGGGTATGTCATAAAACTCAAACAAGCTTCAGTTTTCTCCCTTGTAGAAAGGGGAAATTAAGCCTATGTTTCAAGTTGTGATTACCTATAACAAATATAACAGATGGTCATTGTTGCAATTAAGAATCAACATAATTTCTCCAATTTCTCATTCTCTTTCTTGTGGTAGATCATCAAGCCCTTGAGAACACAGGCTTCCACTTATAAACTGCTTTATCACAGTGGTTCTCAACCATAACTGCACTCAAGAATCAGTTGGGCAGCCTTTTGAAATTATCCATTTCTTTTTTTCCACTCCAGACCAATTAAACAAGAATAAATAAGAGGTGCTCTCAAACATCATACTTTTTAAAATCTCCCCAGATGGATTCTACTATTCTACTATCATATGAGTGAGAGTGATGACCTAGAGTTGATTTTGACTTCCCTCTATTTTATATACTAGTTAAAAAGTAAGTTGCTTATAAACTTTGGCATTTTATCTTTAGCAGTAGTAAATTAATTTGCGGCTGATCGATAGGACAGTCTAACATGTCAACTCAGTTGGAACCACTGATTCCTGGTTGGGGTAACGAATCCTGGATGGGGTTTGGGAATAGGTTGGGGGAGGAAGGAGTTGATGCAAATTTGAGTGCCCGGATGCATGGGATGGAATTAATAGAGATGGGGAATGCAGCAAGAACAGGGTTTTGTAATGATGAAGCAGAGAACAGCAGGCATAATCTGCTATGGGCCTTAAACTATATTTAGGAATCCAGACCCTAAAATCTTCGGAGTATAGATGTGAATCAGCACATAGCCTGAGTCTCCTTTATTCATTTAGTCTATTCAGGAAAGCACAGTGGTTAAGAGAATAACTGGAGCCAGACTCCCTGGGTTTGAGTGCTCCTCTACCATTTCCTAGCTTTGTGATGCTACACAAGTTACTTAACATTTTTATGCCTCAATTTTTATAACAGTCTAATGGCGGAAATTATATCTGTTTCCTAGGTTACTAGGAGGAAAAAAATGAGTTAATTCTTGCCAAGGGCTTAGAACGCTCACTGGCATATAGTAAGTGCCTAGTTAGTGCTATTATGATTATTTATTTGAGAAATATTTATTTCATGTTGACCATGCACTATGTACTGTACAAGGTGCTATGCACAGTGCTGAGCAAAGTGCTGAGCACATTTATTTCCACCCTCATAGAACTTAGAGAGGAATCACGAGCTCTAAAATAAGAAATACTGACAGAAGTCACGATTGATCCTGAAGAGGCAAAAATGGGAAGTCTCTCTATTTCTGTACAGGGAGCTCTCTAATGAGTTAATGTATTTAAAGATATACAAACAGTTAATGTGTATAAAGATGCATATGTAGAGGGAGAGACGTGCATATCATAAAGGCAGGTATATAAAGAAAATAGTCAAGGAAGCTAAAGGCCAGAATGATGTGAGAATTGCAAAACTTGCAAAAACAACTGATGGGGTTTTAATGACACTCTCAGAGCAAAACAAGTGACCAAGTAAAATACAAAACAAAAATACCAAAGCCAGACAGAGATGCGGCAAGCAAACAAAAATACAGACCAATATGCCTAATGAATAGAGATACAAAAATCCTCAACAAAATATTAGGAAATCAAATCCAGCAATACATTAAGAGGATACTATTCACCATGACTGAGTAAAATTTATCACAGGAATGCAAGTGTAGTTCATGTAAAAAAAAATCTATCAACGTAATACACTATGAAGGGAGAAAACAAACGCACACAATCATCTCAATAGACAATGGAGAAGCATTTGAAAAAAATTCAACACCCTTTCATGATAAAAATACTTAGGAAACTAAGAATAAAAGGTAATTTGCTTAACATGATGAAGAGTATTTATGAACATTCCATAGTTGACATCATACTCAATGGTGAAAGACTGAAAGCTTTTCCCCTAAGGTCAGGAGTAAGACCACTATGTCCACTTGCACCACTGCTCTTCAACATTTCACTGGAAGTTCAGGCAAGAACAGTAAGGCAAGAAAAAGAAATAAAAGACACACAAATTAGAAAGGAGAAAGTAAAACTTCCTCTATTTTCAGGTGAAATAATTCTATGTATGAAAATCCCAAAGAAGCCACAAAAAACTACTAGAGCAAATGAGTGAATTTAGCAAAGTTGTAGGGTAGAAAATCAACACACACAAAAAGTTGGTTGTGTTTCCATACACCAGCAAGGAACAATTCAAAAAGGAAATTAAGAAAATAATTCCATTTGCCATAGCATCCAAAATAATAAAATGCCTAGAAATAAATTTAACCGAGGAAGTGTAAAACTTAAATAATGAGAACTATAAAACATTACTGAAAGAAATTAAACAAGACCTAATTAAATGGAAAGACATCCCATATTCATGGATTGAAAGACATACTATTTTAAAATAGCAGTACTCCCCCAGATAATCTACAGATTCAATGTAATCTGTATCAAAATTCCAATGGCCTTTTTTTGCATAAATGGAAAAGCCCATCCTCATATTTATCTGGAATTACAAGGTGTCCCAAATAGCTAAAACAATATTAAAGAAGAAAAAGTTTGAGGACTCACACTTCTCAATTTCAAAACTTACTGCAAAGCTAAAATAGTGTCGCACTGGCATAAGGGTAGACATATTTGACCAATGGAATACAATTACAAGTTGAGAAATAAACCTAAATATCTATGGTCAATTCATTTTTGATATGGGAGCTAAGACCATTCAATAGGGAGAGAATAATCTCTTCAACAAATGATGCAGGGACAATTGGATAAGCATATGCAAAAGAATGAATTTGGACCCTACCTTACTCCATTTGCAAAAGTCAACTCAACATGGATCAACAACTTAAATATAAGAGGGAGAGAGGGAGGAACCAGACACATGCTTGTATATAGATAGTGTCAAGTTAATCAGGAGTGGTGAACAGACAGCCTTCTTCAATTGTAAAGCGTAAAATAAACATTTCTTTAAAAGAGAAATGGAAATCAATTGTCAGATATTGCCTGGTTTCTTGAAGTTAGTTCAACTTGTCAAACTCTGGTGAATTACCTCTCAGAGGACCATAAGAATTGTCTGATGTGATTGTGGGACCACTGTTGATCATCTTTGAGAAATCATGGACAATAAGAAAAGTGTTAGCCCAGAGGCGATGGACAACTGTGAAGTTATTCACAAAGGGGAACATGGTCCCTGGATTACAGGTTGCTAAACTAGATGGTGATTCCCAACAGATTTTCCCGGTAGATATTATATAGGCAGTTTATAAGGGGTGACATGTAGGCCAACCTGGACTCCCTAAGCAGAGCTAACAAGTCAAACCATAATTTACATTTTGTAAATAATTACCAGGCCAGAAAATTAGGGGAATGCTATAGATATGAGAAAGCTAAATTTATCAAGGCATTAAACAAAGTCTTATCTTGCTGATAAAATGGGAAAAAAATGTTGTCTGGGATACTCATATGGTTAACTAGTTTAATTGCTGGTAGAATAATTGTTAATTTAATTGTTGAATATTCAAGGAGTATTGATTAATGGATGGGCATCAATCTAGAAGGAGACCTCAGTGATCACATTCTGGGGCCCTATTCTCTTGCTTATTCCAGTTCAACTTACCATTTAAATTTACATCCAAAGAGTATAGAATTCTAGTAAGAGGCCTCATTGCAAGAATAAAAATAGGGCTTTTAGTTTAGTTTATAAAAAACTATCAGTGCAATTACAAATGGGAAAGATTTAGTTTGATAGCGTTTCTTGTGAGATTGCGTTCATTCCTCACATGTTAAGTGAGTGTCCACTATTTGTCAGGTATTCTGCTAGCTGGTCAGCATGTAAAAATGTGGTCACTCCAGGAATCTGTAGCAGACTAGCTACCTCAAAACCCTCCCTGAAATCTTAGTGATTGGTTTCTTATTCAAGTCCCAGAACAATATGGGTCAACAGAGACACTCTAGCAGACTTTCAGGGGCCTGGGCTTTACCATCCCTAGAACCTCCACTCTCTCGGCATCTGGCCAGCAGAAAGGCGAAGAGAGAGCATGTGGAGGATCATGCCCCCTCCTGCTTGTCCCATATCACTCTATGTTGCTCCTAACTACAAGGGAAGCTGGGAAGTATAGTCTCACTGTGTGCCTAGGAGGAAAAGGGAAAATCTGGGCGACAAACGGCCAATCTCTGCCACAGGGGAAAGACAGACACATAAAACAACATAGTAAATAAAATCGGTATGGGAGATATATAGCAGGTGCTAAAAACAAAACAACAACAACAAAACAAATGAACAAACCAAAAAAAAAAAAAAAAAAGAAAAACACGATAAAAGGACTACTGAAGCATCCTGTGCCAGAGTAGTCAAAGAAGATATCCATAAAAGGTGATGCCAGTGATGAGTCTCTGAGGATGATTTTGAAATAATGGATAGGGGTTAACCAGACTAAGGGGAGAGGGTGTTAAAAGAGACAAACCCAGAAAATGCAAACGAAGGAGAAAGAATGTGGAGGGACTCTGAGCCCAGGAGAACTGGCAGCCTGCCATGGAGTGGGCAGTGGCTCTCTTGGGGCTCATGTAATTCTCAGCATTTGAAAAGAATGGCTGCTTGGATGGGAATGTGGCATCCTCTTCTGTTTTACAATCCAGTTCACAGAGCTCCTTTTTGGGACAGCCACCAGAAGATGGTCCCTTT
Organism: Lipotes vexillifer; assembly: GCF_000442215.2. Taxonomy (NCBI): domain Eukaryota; kingdom Metazoa; phylum Chordata; class Mammalia; order Artiodactyla; family Lipotidae; genus Lipotes; species Lipotes vexillifer. The sequence goes on from NW_006796259.1 coordinate 477,736, forward strand.
TTATGCTACATCTTACCTTATAAAGTGTCACATAACTGCTCCCAAAGCACTTCCCTGTGGGTCTCAGTGGCTGCTGTTCGACTAGCCAAAGCTGTGAAGGCAGCTTAACACAAACCCATCATTATGTTCTGTTGAGTACAGGATTCCAGTTCCCATTCCCCAAGGAGAGGCAGTAGAGATGTAATCTCAGTTGAAGGCCATCGTATCTGTGAGAAAAGTACATCTGAAAGCGGGGAGGTCTACACTTATCTTGGGTCCAGGATTTCTATTTTTGGAGAACCTCAAACTGATGACAAACTGAGATGAGACTACCCACAAGCCCTGGAGAACAAGCCAGGGCTCAGGAAGCTCTGTCTCAGGCCTAGGACTCTTGGTGGGAAGCACAAAACCAAAAGCTATTCTGATATGCTCACATCATCAGATAAGAGGAGACCAAGCCAGTGCTGTTCCCACACTAGGGTGGTCTTTGCTAGCAACCAGTACCACTGGGGCAGTCTGCCCAGCTCTTGGTTTTAAGGTCATTTCTTGGTCTCCTGCTCTTAGGCACTCAGCTGACTGCTGGATATAAAGACTTTTTAAAAGAACAGATTTGGCAGGGGGATCCTTCAAGGTGGTGGAGGAATAAGATGTGGAGATCACCTTCCTCCACATAAATACATCAGAAATACATCTACACATGGAACAACTCCTACAGAACACCTACTGAACGCTGGCAGAAGACCTCAGACTTCCCAAAAGCTTTGCTTTTACAATTTGTCCTAGGGTTCTGTCTCTCTGCTTTTTTTTTTTTTTAAGTATAGTTTATAGTGCTTGTTGGCATTGGTGGATTTGTTTTTCGGTTTGGTTGCACTCTTCTTTCTTTCTTTCTTTTTTATTTTTAATATTTTTTTATTTTTCATTTTAATAACTTTACTTATTTATTTATTTTTCTTTCTTTCTTTTTCTTTCTACCTTTTCTTCTGAGCTGTGTGGCTGACAGGGTACTGATGCTCCAGCCAGGTGTCAGCTCTGAGCCTCTGAGGTGGGACGGCTGAGTTTAGGACATTGGTTCACCAGAGACCTCCCGGCCCCATGTAATATCAAATGGTGAAAGCTCTCTGAGAGATCTCCATCTCAACACTAAGACCCAGCTCCACTCAATGACCAGCAAGCTATAGTGCTGGACACCCTTTGCCAAACAGCTAGCAAGACAGGAACACAACCCCATCCATTAGCAGAGAGGCTGCCTAAATCATAATAAGTTCACAGACAACCCAAAGCACACCACTGGATGCGGTCCTGCCCACCAGAAAGACAAGATCCAGCCTCACCCACCAGGACAGAGGGACCAGTCCCCTTCCCCAGGAAGCCTACACAACCCACTGAACAAACCTTACCCACTGGGGGCAGACACCAAAAACAATGGGAACTATGAACTTGCAGCCTGTGAAAAGGAGACCCCAAACACAGTAAGTTAAGCAAAATGAGAAGACAGAGAAATACTCAGCAGATGATGGAGCAAGGTAAAAACCCAACAGACCAAACAAATGAAGAGGAAATAGGCAGTCTACATGAAAAAGAATTCGGAGTAATGACAGTAAAGATGATCCAAAATCTTGGAAATAGAATGGACAAAATACACGAAACGTTTAACAAGGACCTAGAAGAAGTAAAGAGCAAACAATGATGAACAGCACAATAAATGAAATTAAAAATTCTCTAGAAGGAATCAATAGCAGAATAACTGAGGCAGAAGAACGGATAAGTGACCTGGAAGATAAAAGAGTGGAAATAACTACCACAAAGCAGAATAAAGAGAAAAGAATGAGAAGAATTGAGGACAATCTTAGAGACTTCTGGGACAAAATTAAACACACCAACATTGGAATTATAAGGGTCCCAGAAGAAGAGGAGAAAAAGAAAGGGACTGAGAAGATAATTGAAGAGATTATAGTTGAAAACTTCCTTAATATGGGAAAGGAAAAAGTCAATTAAGTCCAGGAAGCACAAAGAGTCCCATACAGGATAAATCCAAGAAGAAACATGCCAAGACACACATTAATCAAACTATCAAAAATTAAATACAAAGAAAAAATATTAAAAGCAGCAAGGAAAAAGAAACAAATAATGTACAAGGGAATCCCCATAAGGTTAAGAGCTGATCTTTCAGCAGAAACTGTGCAAACCAGAAGGGAGTGGCAGGACATATTTAAAGTGATGAAGGGGAAAAAACTACAATCAAGATCAGTCTACTCAGCAAGGATCTCATTCAGATTCGATGGAGAAATCAAAACCTTTACGGACAAAAAAAAGCTAAGAGAATTCAGCACCACCAAAAAAGCTTTACAGCAAATGCTAAAGGAACTTCTTTAGGCAGGAAGCACAAGAGAAGGAAAAGACCTACAATAACAAACCCAAAACAATTAAGGAAATGGTAACAGGAACGTACATATTGATAACTGCCTTTAAAGTAAATGGATTAAATGCTCCAACCAAAAGACATAGACTGGAGATAGCCTCATCCACCAAAGAGCAGACAGAAGAAGCAAGAAGAACTACAATCCTGCAGCCTGTGGAACAAAAACCACATTCACAGAGAGTTAGAAAAGATGAAAAGGCAGAGGGCTATGTACTAGATGAAGAAACAAGATAAAACCCTAGAAAAACAATTAAAAGAAATGGAGATAGGCAACCTTCCAGAAAAAGAATTCATAATAATGATAGTGAAGATGATCCAGGACCTCAGAAAAAGAATGGAGGCAAAGATCAAGAAGATGTAAGAACTGTTTAACAAAGGCCTAGAAGAATTAAAGAACAAACACCTAGAAGAATTGAAGAACAAACCAACAGAGATGAACAATACAATAACTGAAATGAAAAATACACTAGAAGGAATCAATAGCAGAATAAGAGTCAGAAGAATGGTTAAGTGACCTGGAAGACAGAATGGTGGAATTCACTGCCATGGAACAGTATGAAGAAAAGGAATGAAAAGAAATGAAGACAGCCTGAGAGGCCTCTGGGACAACATTAAACACAACAACATTCACATTACAGGGGGTCCCCGAGGGAGAAGAGAGAGAGAAAGGACCAGAGAAAATATTTGAAGAGATTATAGTAGAAAACATCCCTAATATGGGAAAGGAAATAGCCACTGAAGTCCAGGAAGTGCAGAGAGTCTCAGGCAGGATAAACCCAAGGAGAAAAGTGCTGAGACACATAGTAATCAAATAGACAAAAATTAAAGACAAAGTAAACTTATTGAAAGCAACAAGGGAAAAACGACAAATAACCTACAGGCGAAGTGCCGTAAGATGAACAGCAGACAATCTACAAGCCTGAAGGGAGTGGCATGATATATTTAAAGTGATGAAAGGGAAGAACCTACAACCAAGATTACTCTACCCGGCAAGGATCTCATTCAGATTCGTTGGAGAAATCAAAAGCTTTACAGACAAGCAAAAGCTAAGAGAATTCAGCACCAACAAACCAGCTCTACAACACATGCTAAAGGAACTTCTCTAAGTGGGAAACACAAGAGTAGAAAAGGAACTAGAAAAACAAACCCATAACAACTAAGAAAATGATAATAGGGACATACATATCGATAATTACCTTAAACAGGAATGGATTAAATTCTCCAATCAAAAGACACAGGCTCGCTGTATGGATGCAAAAACAATATCCATATATATGCTGTCTACAAGAGACCCACTTCAGACCTAGGAACACATACAGACTGAAAGTGAGGGGATGGAAAAAGCTATTCCATGCAAATGGAAATCAAAAGAAAGGTGGAGTAGCACTACTCATATCAGATAAAATAGACTTTAAAGTAAAGAATGTTACAAGAGACAAGGAAGGACACTACATAATGATCAAGGGATCAATCCAAGAAGATATAACAATTATAAATATATATGCACACAACATAGGAGCACCTCAATACATAAGGCAACTGCTAACACCTATAAAAGAGGAAATCCACAGTAGCACAATAATAGTGGGGCACTTTAACACCTCACTTCCACCAATGGACAGATCATCCAAATAGAAAATTAATAAGGAAGAAAAAGCTTTAAATGACACAATAGACCAGATAGATTTAATTGATATTTATAGGACATTCCACCCAAAAACAGCAGATTACACTTTCTTCTCAAGTGCACATGGAACATTCTTCAGGATAGATCACATCTTGGGTCACAAATCAAGTCTCAGTAAATTTAAGAAAATTGAAATTATATCAAGCATCTTTTGGGACCACAGTGCTATAAGATTAGAAATCAATTACAGGGGGAAAAATACCTAAAAAACACAAACACATGGAGGCTATGCAATACGTTACTAAAGAACCAAGAGATCACTGAAGAAATCAAAGAGGAAATCAAAAAATACCTAGAGACAAATGACAATGAAAACATGACAATCCAAAACATATGAGATACAGCAAAAGCAGTTCTAAGAGGGAAGTTTATAGCAATACAAACTTCTTGTATTTTCTCAAGCAACAAGAAAAATCTCAAATAAACAATCTAACCTTACACCTAAAGGAACTAGAGAAAGAAGAGCAAACAAAACCCAAAGTTAGCAGAAGGAATGAAATCATAAATATCAGAGCAGAAATAAATGAAATAGAAACAAAGAAAACAAGAGCAAAGATCAATAAAAGTAAAAGCTGGTGCTTTGAGAAGATAAACAAAATTGATAAACCATTAGCCAGACTCATCAAGAAAAAGAGGGAGAAGACTCAAATCAATAAAATTAGAAATGAAAAAAGAGAAGTTACAACAGACACTGCAGAAATACAAAGCATCCTAAGAGACTCCTACAAGCAACTCTATGGCAATGAAATGGACAACCTGGAAGAAATGGACAAATGCTTAGAAATGTACAACCTTCTGAGACTGAACCAGGAAGAAATAGAAAATATGAACAGACCAATCACAAGTAATGATATTGAAACTGTGATTAAAAATCTTGCAAGAAACAAAAGTCTAGGACCAGATGGCTTCACAGGCGAATAATATCAAACATTTAGAGAAGAGCTAACACCCATTCTTCTCAAACTCTTCCAAAAAATTGCAGAGAAAGGAACACTCCCAAACTCATTCTATGAGGCCACTATCACCCTGATACCAAAACCAGATAAAGACACTACAAAAAAAGAAAATTACAGACCAGTATCACCGATGAATATAGATGCAAACGTCCTCAACAAAATACTAGCAAACAGAATCCAACAACACATTAAAAGGATCATACACCATGATCAAGTGGGATTTACCCCAAGGATGCAAGAATTCTTCAATATATGCAAATAAATCAATGTGATACACCATATTAACAAATTGAAGAATAAAAACCATATGATCATCTCAATAGATGCAGAAAAAGCTTTTGACAAAATTCCATACCCATTTATGGTAAAATCTCTCCAGAAAGTGGGCATAGAGGGAACCTACCTCAACATATATGACAAACCCACGGCAAACATCATTCCCAATGGTGAAAAACTGAAACCATTTCCTCTAAGATCAGGAACAAGAGAAGGATGTCCACTGTCACCACTATTATTCAACATGGTTTTGGAAGTCCTAGCCATGGCAATCAGAGAAGAAAAAGAAATAAAAGAAATCCAAATCAGAAAAGAAGAAGTAAAACTGTCACTGTTTGCAGGTGACATGATACTATACATAGAGGTTCCCAAAGATGCTACCAGAAAACTACTAGAGCTAATCAATGAATTGGGTAATGTAGAGGATATAAAATTAATGCACAGAAATCTCTTGCATTCCTATACACTAATGATGAAAAATCTGAAAGAGAACACTCCCATTTACCATTGCAACAAAAAGAATAAAATACCTAGGAATAAACCTACCTAAGGAGACAAAAGACCTGTATGCAGAAAACTATAAGACACTGCTGAAAGAAATTAAAGATGATACAAACAGATGGAGTGATATACCATGTTCTTGGATTAGAAGAATCAACTTTGTGAAAATGACTATAGTATTCAAAGAAATCTACAGATTCAGTGCAATCCCTTTCAAAATACCAATGGCATTTTTCACAGAACTAGCACAAAAAATCTCACAATTTGTATGGAAACACAAAAGACCCCAATTAGCCAAAGCAATCTTTAGAAAGAAAAACGGAGCTGGAGGAATCAAACTCCCACACTTCAGACTATACTACAATGCTACAGTAATCAAGACAGTATGGTACTGGCACAAAAAAAGAAATATAGGTCAATGGAACAGGATAGAAAGCCCAGAGATAAACCCACATACATATGGTCACCTTATCTTTGATAAAGGAGGAAAGACTAGACAGTGGAGGGAAGACAGCCTCTTCAATAACTGGTGCTGAGAAAATTGGACAGCTACATGTAAAAGAATTAAATTAGAACACTCCCTAACACCATGCACAGAAATAAACTCAAAATGGATTAAAGACCTAAAGGTAAGGCCAGAGACTGTAAAACACTTAGAGGAAAATATAGGCAGAACATTCTATGGCATACATTACAGCAAGTTCCTTTTTGACCCACCTCCTAGAGAAATGGAAATAAAAACAAAAATAAACAAATGGGACCTAATGAAACTTCAAAGCTTTTGCACAGCAAAGGAAACCATAAACAAGGTGAAAAGACAGTCCTCAGAATGGGAGAAGATATTTTCAAATTAAGAAACTGACAAAGGATTAATCTCCAAAATATACAGGCAGCTCATGCTGCTCAATATTAAAAAAACAAACAACCTAATCCAAAAATGGGCAAAGGAGCTAAATAGACATTTCTCCAAAGAAGATATACAGATTGCCAACAAACACATGAAAGAATGCTCAACATCACTAATCATTAGAGAATTGCAAATCATAACTACAGTGAGGTATCACCTCACACTGGTCAGAATGGCCATCATCAAAAAATCTACAAACAATAAATGCTGGAGAGGGTGTGGAGAAAAGGGACCCCTCTTGCACTGTTGGTGGGAATGTAAATTGATACAGCCACTATGGAGAACAGTATGGAGGTTCCTTAAAAAACTACAAATAGAACTACCATATGACCCAGCAATCCCACCACTGGGCATATACCCTGAGAAAACCATAATTCAAAAACAGTCATGCACCACAATGTTCATTGCATCTCTATTTACAATAGCCAGGACATGAAAGCAACCTAAGTGTCCATCTACAGATGAATGGATAAAGAAGATGTGGCACATCTATACAATGGCATATTATTCAGCCATAAAAAGAGATGAAATTGAGTTATTTTTAGTGAGGGGGATGGACCTAGAGTGTGTCATACAGAGTGAAGTAAGTCAGGAAGAGAAAAACAAATACCGTATGCTAGCACATATATATGGAATTAAAAAAAAAAAAGGTTCTGAAGAACCTGGGGGCAGGACAGGAATAAAGATAGAGACGTAGAGAATGGACGAGTACACGGGGAGGGAGAAGGGTAAGCTGGGATAAAGTGAGAGAGTGGCATGGACATATATACACTACCAAATGTAGAATAGATGCCTAGTGGGAAGCAGCCACATAGCACAGGGAGATCTGCTCGGTGCTTTGTGACCACCTAGAGGGGTGGGATAGGGAGGGTGGGAGGGAGACGCCAGAGGGAGGAGATATGGGGATATATGTATATGTACAGCTGATTCACTTTGTTATACAGCAGAAACTAACACACCTTTGTAAAGCAATTATACACCAATAAAGATGTTAAAAAAATAAAATGTAAATAGTATTTTTATACAGAATGGGGACTACAAGACTAGATGCTTAAAACACAAATTAAACATCACATGTGCAGACCTCATCAACATCTGTGGTCCCACTTTTTGTTCTTTTGCCCTCACAAGGGAGGCAGACTGTAGTGGAAAAGGCACACATCTCAATATGAAGGTGATATATGTGCAAATCCAGGTTTTTGAATCATGTGACTTTGGCCAGGTGACTGAATTTCTCTCCATTTTGACTTCCTGTCTATAAAATGGCAATGAGAATATCTACCTCATCTTAGCACTAACTGTGAATCCTGATATAACATCCCTGCTTCAGGAATGGCATACTGTAAGTGCTCCGTGAATATTATTTTGCTTTTTGTTTTACTCATAAACCTTCAGCTTCCTCTAATGCACCAATTGTGGGAAACTGCCAAATTGCTGTCTCACTTGCATGTCAGACTCAGTAGATCCCAAAGTGAGGTCATTTCCTTTACTTCTAAACCAGCACTCCCTTTCAACATCCCTCTGTAAATAGTACCACCATTTTCTCAATTAATTAGAATCACTTTTACTCTCTTTCTTCAATCACCAAGATCTATTGGGTTTTCCTCTGTGGTGTCTGCAATAGCCTCATTACACCTTGTAAATACATACTTTTAAAGTTATGGAAACAAATGTCATAGGAACCACTGAAGTGTTTAGAATAGAATCCTGACCTGGTGAAGTCAGTATTTAAAGATTCTTTTTTCAGTGCACTGCCTTTAGAAGTATGACTTTGAACTGCTAAAGAGATGAGAATCAGATTCGGAAGAGAGAATCAAACAGAAACAAAGCCAGGTAAATGGGGCATAGACAATAAGAAGATTCCTGTTTTAGTGGAAGTTGAGGGTTTTGATGGGCTTCAGATCAATCTAATGGCTCTGAGGTATATTTCAGTAAAGTTGCACCCCACCCTTTGCTCTGAGCCTTTTGCCTACTGCCCTGAGCCTTTTGCCTACTGAGTTAAGGATCATTAATTTATTTTCATCTTCCACCCCATTTAATATTTAAGAATGCTGAAGCCCAAAGAAGTAACATGACTTGTCCAAAGTTATCTAGCAGGTCAGTCAATGATGCTTTAGTTGTCCTGTATCTCTTCTCCTCAGAACTTTGTTGTCTGTAAGCCAATCAAAAATAAATTGAATGTCTCAGACATTAGTACTTTCTGAGTAGAGATGCTGACATACCAACATTAGTGCCCAAATTTATATTACTTATATCCCCACTTGAATAATTGCAGGACCTTAGCTGACATCCCCCAGAAGACTCTACTGGTTATTTCTAAGAGAACAAAGGAAAGAGTCAGCTTACAAACATGCAGGGACAATTCCATTCCTGCCTGTGCTAGATTTTGTCAAACTGCCTTCCAGGCATTTCAGGGAATCATGGTCCTTCTGCCACTGCTGGGAGCTGCCTTCCCTCCTGCTGTTTCCCTGGGCTCAGAACTTCTCTGCTGGCCTTCCTGAGCCTTTAGGGTGCTATGGCTGCCCTGAAACCTACAGTGGACCCTGGATGGTGGGGAGAAATTCCAATTTCACACTAGCTTTCCTAGGCCCTGAAGCAGTGCTGCTTGTGCCTAAGGTCTTACACATTTTCCAAGAACTTTCAGTTTCTGGCCCTAGTCCCTCCTCCCTCTTTCCCAATTGAAATAAACAAGCAATCTATCTAATAAGCAAATGCCAGTTCCCCAGGAAGGACAGAGACCATATGTCCCTTCCATTGGCACCACTTCCCCTCCATGATCTTCAAAACAATCAAACAAATCATTTCCCCTTTTTACCAAATGCATACTTAGGCAGAGGGGTGCTTCCAGCTCACACTCGGTACATGTTTATGATGCTTAGCTCCAACTGAGACAGAATTCCTTATCATTCGGCAAAGCTTCTGTGTGAAAGCAAAGATGTATATTTGTGGGCTAGTGTTTGTCATTCTTTCTCAATGCGGAGCCCAGTTCCTGCCCTACACATAGTAGAGGCTCAGTGAAGACTTACCTTTTAGGAGAGGTCTCCTGGTGGCGACAGGACTTGCAAAGACATGTCATTATCTTTGGTATTTTGATTCCATAGAGACCAATCATGTATACAGTAGCAAAATCATGAGCCTACACTTTGACTAAGAAATCTGTATTTGAGAAGGCTTGTTGGGATGAGCAATCGTGTACAGGGGATGTTGTGTGATTTATAAGAAGACGTATATATATGGTCGTTGTCCTGTCCCCACTTCTGGCACAGAGCTCCTAAAATCCTTGGAATTTTCAAAGTGTTGAGAGTGATAAATGTTCCTTTCATTATGTGGATGAGGTGACTTTTAGAAAACGTCTAAGCATGGGAGCTGGTTGCCCCTGGAGTCAACCATGTGATTAGACAGTTGGAACTTTCACTTCCCACCCCCTGACCTCTAGGAAGGGGAGAGGGGCTAGAGATGGAGTTCAGTCATCAATGACCTATGATTTAATCAACTATTCTTATGGTTGCAATTGGACTTGGAATTGGCTTTCTGAATTGGAGAGGGTCATTAGAACCTCCAATTTGTAGCTGGTCAGAAGCACAGGTAACAGCCTGGGTTTGGGACTGACATCTGAAGTGTATGTGTGTTGGGGAGTGGCAGTCTTGTGGGACTGAGCCCTTAACCTGTGGGATCTGATACTATCTCTGGGTAGATAGTATTAGAACTGAGTTGAATTATAGGACACCCAGCGGGTGCCAAGAATTGCTTGTTGTTGTGGGGAACCCCCTCCCCCACATGGATTGGAATTGAGATCTGAACAAGTTTAGATGTGTATCCTTGATACTCAGCTCAGGCAGTACTTCCTCCAGGAAGTCTGCCCTGATCGCCCAGGATAAATTATGTGGTCTCCACAGCATTCCCACTGTTATCTTTGAAATTCAAAAGCTCCCCCTCTGCTTCAGGGATCTTTGCCTTTGTTCTTTCCCTGGCCCTGTGCATGGCTGGTTCCTTCTCATCTTTCAGATTTCAAATCATATATTCTTTGCAAGGAGAGGCTGGTTTTGGCCATGGTCCTTGGGCAGCAGATTCTGACATGCAGGTGTGTATCCCGAAATCGACTGGGAACACCCTTGGGATAATACCTGTGAAGGGGGTGAAGGAAGCCTGATTGGACAGAGGGAGAAGCTGAGCTGTGATGCAGTCACAACAGAAGCCTCAGCCAATCTCACTGGGAGTTCTAGAGCTGGGATGGCCCTTCAGAATTGTACTATATTGAGACAAAGAGGATGGGCCCCTGCACTGCATCAATCAGCCATTGGATGCAGGCTGCTTCTGGGAAGGGGTAGTAATGTGAGTTGGGCAGCTCCCTTCAGCTGAGGACAGTTCCTAGAGGTGCTCAGCTGTGAGAGCATGGTGGCCAAAATCCCTGAAGCTGGGGAGATGAGAGCTCAGGTCCAGAAGAGGGATCAGAGCGTTCACTAGAGAGTCCTTGCCTAACCACGCTGTATCAATTAGCGTACCACCCTTGCACACTGTATTCTATCAACCACCCTGTTCACTTCTATTCTATCATATCACACATTAAAGTTAATTTGTCCTTTTGTACATTACCTGCCTTCTCCACTTGGGTAAAGGCACCTCTTTAGGGTAAAGACATTATTTGTCATAGAACAATGTGTAGTTGATACTCAGTAAATACTGGCAGAAAAAAATGAATGTGTGAACAAATGATGCATGTTGATAACATAAACTCCATATCACTTGCTGCAGCAATTTAGGATGTCCAAAGTTACTCCACAGAGTGAGGAGTCATTTTCTAAAGGAGGTAAGTCTGCAGTATTTGGAAGGAATAAAAGAACATTAAAATCTCATCCTCATTCTGAAAGTAGAAACAGAATGTGATCTCAAATTGTAATATCAGATGCATTGTAATTTTCAACGAAGCTTTTCAAAAAAAAAGTTAAATGTTTTGTTCTAATTAGTAAAGAAATGGATGTTTATTGTGGAAAATGTGTAGGGTGAAAACTATAAATAAGAAAATAAAATTCTTCTATAGCAAAAACATAGAGAATGATGACTACTATTAGCGTATTCTATGTTCCTTCTTGGTTTTTCTCTATTTGTATTTTCTATATAACTGAGATCATACTGCTGCTACAATTTCATATCTTGCAGTTTTTTCCCTCAACATCATATAAAGTTATTGAGGTCACTGAAATCCTTTAGGCACCTTATTTTTAAAGGTCTATTCTTCTAGTTGCAACATTACTATTTAACCATATCACCATGATTGGATAATTAGATTGTTTCCAATTTTTGTGTGATTATAAACAATTCCAAGTAAACCTTTTAATAACATGATTTATTAAAGATTAGTCTTTTACATGCCCAGATGATCTAATTTGCTAATCATATGACTCATTTGTCAGATCAAATCACTCCTTTTCATTAAGGTCTTTTATCAGAAATAATAGAGTAGAACCAATCACTAAGCTAAAAGTATGAAATCCTGGGCTTCCCTGCTGGCGCAGTGGTTGAGAGTCCACCTGCCGATGCAGGGGATACGGGTTCGTGCCCCGGTCTGGGAAGATCCCACGTGCCACGGAGCGGCTGGGCCCGTGAGCCATGGCCGCTGAGCCTGCGCGTCCGGAGCCTGTGCTCCGCAACGGGAGAGGCCACAACAGTGAGAGGCCTGTGTACTGGAAAAAAAAAAAAAAAAAAAAAAAACCTGGGTTCTATCCCAGGTTGGAAGCTTACTAATGATGCAGCTTTGGGAAAGCAATGTGCTTTCAACACTGAGCCTCAGTGTCTTTGCTTGTAAAATGGAATGATTGGGCTAGATCATCTTTAAAAATCTCTTTCAGCTCTAATATCCTATACTTTTATGACTGCTTCTTATTTCTCTTCAAGAAATAGCTTCATGGGCTCCATTTCAGGCCTCTTTAACATTTTGAGTTACCTACAAATCTCTGATTTCCTGTATTTCTGATTTAACTTCCTTCCTTTTATCCAATTTTGGCTATTCCTTAATCTTCTTATCTAAGTCTTACTTTTGTTCCCTCTTTCACTGCCATCCATTAAGCTGAGATGAACCCTCTCTTCTTGATCTTTTACCCACTCATTACCTGATTTTTCTTTAAATCCTTTCTCAACACTTAATTTTTTTTCCTGCTAATCCTTTTGATGTTCAGTACTCACAAAGACTGCTCAGCCCTCTACTTTCTCTTTTTCTGCAAAAATAAATGCAAATCAAAAGTTGGGTAAAAGAATGTAAGAAAGTGAAGTTAAACCCAGTAACATGATATAGCACACATCTGGTGTTTTAGTATATCGTCTGTAACAATCTATATGTGGTATGGGGTTTAGTGGGGAGGGTGAGGGAAGGGGTCAGTGCTGAAGACTGGCTGAAAGGCCAAAGGATATTTCAGTCAACAAGGTTAATAGAAGACCATATGCCACATTACTCTTAATCTCATAATAAAAATGATGATAGTAATCAGTAATTGGTAACATTTTAAATTGCTTTTTTATGTTGCAGACATTATACTAAGCATATTGATGTGCCATGTCTCCTTAAATCTTCAGAAACCCCTGTGAGGTAGGAATTATTATTACCCCTGATTTGTTGATAGGGAAACGGATGTATTGAAATCATTTTTCCATATTATAACAAACAAATATACAAGAATTATATCACATCCCTAGAAGATGTTCAGTGTAATGGCAGGCATGGATTATATCATGTGTCAGTTAGAATGTGGCAAATACTCTTCATTTGGGTTTGCCCAAATTCAGAACCTGAGACAAGGACTTTGCAGGTGATTCCAGAAATCGGGAGAGAGGGTGTGAGGAAAATGAGAGAGGGAAGGAGGGGTCGTCGCAATAAGGGCATGTCATGGAGACCACTACTGCAGGCTCCTGGGGAGTGGAATCTGCCTCAGTGTCTCAAGATCAACCCCTAGAATTGTGAAGACTGACATTCTCTCTTTTGTTATACTACCCTTTCTGCAAGTGGGTTTTCAGAAAAATTCTTTTTGAAGTTGTTGATAGGCAAGGTATAACCAACAAAAGGAATGACTCAATCAAATAAGTTTGAGAAACACCACAAGGAAAATAGGAAAGGAAAGGAGAGTGACTCACTTTTCCTTCACTATGCCATGTGATCTTCCCCACAAGGATAGGAAATGCCCAGCATTTCTATTTTATAGGTGAGGAAATTGGGGTTCAGAGAAATTATGTAGCCAGGATAGGATCCCCATACACAGGGAAAG